>NC_038042.1:18716695-18942553 GCF_002211085.1 Panicum hallii | reverse complement strand
CCGTTCTATCCTCACGAGCTCCAATCCACCTCTGCAAGTGCCCAGATCGCTTCCCCGTATCCCGGTGGTGCCCCTGGTCCTGAAGTCGTGGAGAATTGGCCCCCGGAGCGGCGGGCACGCCGAACTCCGGCGAGCCCGAGCCGCGCGCCACCGCGGAGACAAGCTCCGGTGATTCCACCGCCGCCGGACCCCCTCTCCCTTCTGAGCCATCCGATCTGCGGCCAGCGGGTAGGATTAGATTCTTAGCCCTTTGATCCCGACCGTCGGATCGTGATCCAGCGGGTGTGTTTCCCTCGTACCGGTTCGCCCCTCATTTTAAATCCGAGCCACCCGATCAGGATCCAACGCTCCAGATTAAAACGTACCCTTTTGTCACACCCGATTTATAAGAACATAAATCGAGCAATCATATATGCGCCAGGATCAAGTCACGCATATATACAACAGATTATCAAGATATCACAACACATGCCACGAATAAAAAACGTATCAATTATAAAATGAATATCTTTATTACAACTGAATCAAGAATCAGTTCAAGGAATGCGGAAGCGTAAAAGAGATACATGGAGAGCTGGGCGCCACAGGGACGTCGACTGGGAGACAAACACCTAGAAGTCGTCGAAACCGCTGACGTAATCCTCCACGTTGCCAGTCACTGAGCAGCAGTCGAAGATATCCAAAATAGAACAGAAGAGTAGAGAGGCAAGTGTGAGTACAAACTAGTACTCAACAAGTATAACACGAGTATGAGGCTCTAAGGTTAGCTGACTCAACTGCATTAGCTTTTTAATCTTGGCAAATTTTATTAAAGCTAATTACTACGAGTGGATGAATTACCATAACCCAAATTGCATAAGAATTTAATCAATATTAATTAAAACTACTGAGAACCATCCAAACCGAAACCACCCGGGGAATCGCCCTCGTCAAAGGTTGATAACCCCACTAATCAGACGGAGGATCTGGGCCGCTCATGACTATGAGCACAGCTGATATATCAGTTTACACTCTCGAGAGGTTGCACAACTTTACCCACAAGTCGTGAGCTACGCTAGTTGTTCATCACACTTCCTTAGGTGAGATGGCTAGCAAGCGCACTACGAGACCGTTACAAAGGATCACGTTGGTAAGGTGTAACCGCTAAGGATTCTGGATCAGCGACGATGGGGCCCACCTCCGGGGGTACAAGACACACAGCACAGACCAAGCCGGAGGAGCAGGGACCATTGAAGCTTACCACCCCTCTTGCCCACGCAGGTAAGTTACTCCCGAACCAAAATGACCTAATTAGTAAGTCAAGACCGTCCCATACCAGTCTTGTGGTTGCGCGGTTGTCCCAGGTTGTCGCTCTATGAACCGGTCCTTATGGAGAGTGGCCAACCAAGCACTAAGCACCGTGCTGGCCCCCTAAACCATGTTTCTAACAAAACATCTTTTAAGGACGCACAAACCACTCAAGCACACGCACAGAGGGTCGGCTCCAGAATTTAAGTTGCATAAGACCATTTAATTAAATTAGTTAAAAAGGACCAAGGTTTGTTATAGCGCAGCAACCTAGCACAACTAACCAAAATGCAACCCAAAGGATATATATAAGGATATAAAAGTGGCTAGGAAGTCCTTATAGGTATACAGTATTAAAATGCAGTATGAAATTGTATTTAAAAGTGATAGGATGTTCATGTTATACTTGCCTTCCTCGTACTCTCCCGGCTGCTGCTCGAACTGCTCGGAAGACGGCTGCTCCTGGTACTGCTCCAAAGGCTCCGTGTCTACTCACGATCGTCAAACATAGCCCACACATACACACGTGCATAACAAGAACAAACTATAAGAAAACAGTACAACATTACATAGAAACAGCACACAAAACTAGTCTAAAGCTATTCTACGCGTTACCTCGATCGCGTGGATATAAAGAACACCTAAAACGGAGCTAAAACGCGAAAACTGCGCTTAAAACAGGATCCAGGGACCTAATTGTAAGAAAAACAGAGAAACCAGGGGCTTCTGGACAAAACTCGTGGACTAAAACGTAATTAAAGCCTAGATCTAGGGGCTAGCACGAGAAAACTCAAGAGATGGACTGCGGGTTCAAATTCCAGAGAAGCCAGGGGCCTAAAAGCATAAAACAGGACCTATCCGTAATTATCTTTGAACTTCACCGGAGCGCGGGTTAATTCCCAGAAAACCCGAGGACTCTTTAGCAAAAAGAACAGCCCGAACCGGTATCTCCTGTTCTGGGCCCTCGGATCTTGATCGTGCGGCTGAGATTAGATCCACTAAGTGAAGGGGTACGCGTGGATCCCATCCGTTGGATCCAGATCCGGTGGTCCTGAACTACTCCCAGCGCGATCTAATCTCGCCCGTTCACCACCGATCGGACGGCTCTCGTGCGACGCTGGCTCAGGCCTACCGGATGGGCCACCGGCGAGGTGTTTCCGTGGCGGCTTTGCCGGAAGTCCGTCGGAGTCGACCGGACTCGGTCCTCCGAGGCTATGGATGGTCAGGACTACGCCGGGGAAAGGGAGAGAACGACGGTGAATCCGTCTGGGTAGTTGGTGCGGCGGATTGAGGCCGGCTCGGGTCTTGCCCCGATGAGTGGCGGCGACTGAATGCCGGGGTGGCGTTCCCGCCACTGGAGTGCCCTACGCGACCCTACGGCATGCGCAACAGGAAGAGGGGCGTCCGTTATTGCTCACCGCGGGTCTAGATTGGTCGGGGCGGCGCGGAGGGGGATCTTCAACGACTGCGGGCGGTTGGGACGACCGGTGCTCGTGGGGGAGGGTGCTACCGAGAGTCTCGGGGCTTCTGGTCCCCACCAGTAGGTTCAACGTCGAGCTGTGCAGCCAGGTGCAAGGTTAGGGTAGCCGGAGGGGCGCTTGCGGTGGAGAATTGCGGCGGCGGACTGATGCAGGACACCGCGCGCGGCGGGGCGAGCGGCTGAAGCGCCAGGGACTCAACGGCGCCGTGAGGGTGGGAGTTAGGGTTTCCAGGGGCTTGGGGTCCCTTTCTATAGGGCGGCGGAACGGCCTCCGCGTGCTGGCCGGGCGCGGGCTCACCGGGATCTTCGGGCGGCAGGTGCGCGTCAGAGCAGAGAAGAGGAAAGGAGGAAGACGGCACTGGCAAGCGGGCCCTGGCGGTCAGAGGGAGAAAGGAGAGGAGGGCAGCGGCTGGTTTGGGCCAGGCAACCGCCGGCCCAGGAGGGGAAAAAATGAGTAGAGAAGCACGGGCTCGGGGGGGGGCTGGGCCGAGCGTGGCCCACGCGGGGGAAAGGAAGGAGGGAGGGGGTGCTGGGCCTCGGGTGGCTTGGGCCAGGAAAGAAGAGAGGGAGAGAGAGCCCGCGGGTGAGGGAGAGGAGAGGGAAAAGGGGAATTGGGCTGGGCCAAGGGTTTGGGGTTGGGCTGCTTTCTTTCATTCCTTTTCCTTTTCTATACTCAAACATTCCAACAAACTCATTTGAATTCAAATAAGTTTGAATTCAAACCCAACACAGTTAAAACAATGCACCGGCATGAATGCACAATCAAGTTGATCTTATGATTAATTTTATTTTCCTGTGTTATAAAATTACTTTAAATGCGACAAAAATTGAAGAAAAGCATGGAAAATTTATTTAAGCGCAAATAAATTCATTAAAATTAGGGAAAATTTACCTTAGGGTGTTACAAACCTACCCCCCTTACAGGAATCTTTCCCGAGATTCGGATAGGCTAGCTAGCAAAGAGGTCAGGATATGTCTTCCTCAGCTCGTCTTCTCGCTCCCAAGTAGCCTCATCCTCCGTGTGATGACTCCACTGAACACGGCACATCTTGATCTTCTTGTTTCGAGTGACTCTCTCAGATGTCTCCAGAATCTTCACCGGATGCTCGATGTAGGTCAGATCCTCCTGCACATCCAGCCCTTCTATCGGTGCTTGCTCTTCTGGCACTCTCAAGCACTTCTTCAGCTGAGACACGTGAAACACATCGTGCACTCCTGAGAGATTGAGTGGCAACTCCAGACGATATGCCACCTCACCCTTCCGTTCCAACACCTTGAACGGACCAATGTATCGAGGAGCTAGCTTCCCTCGTACATTAAACCTGCGGATTCCTCTCATCGGCGAGACCTTCAGATATACATGATCACCCACCGCGAAGGTCAAATCTCGACGACGAACATCCGCATAGCTCTTCTGACGAGTCTGAGCGACTCTCAGATTTTCTCGCACCTGCTGTACCAGCTGTTCGGCCTCCTCAACAATATCCGGACCAAACACCTGCCTCTCGCCAATCTGATCCCAATACAGCGGAGTCCTGCACTTTCGACCATACAAGGCCTCGAAAGGGGATTTCTTCAGACTGGCCTGATAACTGTTGTTATACGAAAATTCTGCATACGGCAGGCATTTATCCCAGCTGGTACCATACTGAATAGCGCAGGCCCGAAGCATATCCTCCAACACTTGGTTGGTTCTCTCTGTCTGCCCATCTGTCTGAGGATGATAAGCCGTACTGAAGCGCAGCTTCGTATCCAACGAATCATGCAACTGCTCCCAGAACCGTGAAGTGAACTGAGATCCTCGATCAGATATAATCTTCTTAGGAACACCATGCAGACAGACAATCCTGGAGATGTACAACTCTGCGAGTCTAGCACCGGAGTAAGTAGTGTTCACCGGAATGAAGTGAGCAACCTTCGTCAACCGATCCACTACTACCCATATGGAGTTGTACCCTTTCTGAGTATGAGGCAAGCCAACAATGAAGTCCATAGTGATTTCCTCCCATTTCCACTCTGGAATCTTCAACGGCTGCAATAACCCTGCTGGCCTCTGATGCTCTGCCTTGACACGCTGACAAGTGTCGCAGATCGCCACGTACTCCGCAACGGAACGCTTCATTCCAGACCACCAGAATCGTTCCTTCAGATCGTAATACATCTTCGTGCTGCCTGGATGGATAGAATACGCTGTATCATGAGCCTCACTCAGAATCAACTTCCTGAGATCTGCTACATCCGGCACACATATACGACCCTTGTACCACAAGGTACCCTGATCATCCTCTCTGAAATAAGGAGCTTTGCCAATCTTGAGCAACTCACGAATCTCCTGCAGCTTCTGATCTTCCTTCTGATGCTGCCTGATCTCTGCCTCTAGAGTGGGTTCCGCCTCGAACGATGTACCCGAGGTGTGATGCACGAAACCCAGACTCAACTGCTCAAACTCCTCGCATAACTCTTGAGGCATCTGAAAAGCCACAGCCATGTTAACATAGCTCTTCCTGCTCAGAGCATCTGCTACAACATTGGCCTTGCCCGGATGATAGTGAATCTCCAGGTCGTAATCCTTGACCAACTCTAGCCATCTTCTCTGCCGCATATTCAGCTCACTCTGAGTGAAAATATACTTGAGGCTCTTGTGATCGGTGTAAATATCACACCTCTGCCCAAACAAGTAATGCCTCCATATCTTCAGAGCATGCACAACTGCGGCTAACTCCAGATCATGAGTGGGATAATTCAGCTCGTGCCGGCGCAACTGCCGCGAGGCATAAGCTATCACTCTGCCTTCCTGCATCAGAACGCAACCAAGACCATCCCTCGAAGCATCACAATACACTGTGAACCTCTTGCTCTGGTCCGGCAGAGTAAGGACTGGCGCCGTAGTCAACCTCTTCTTCAACTCCTCGAAGGCCTTCTGACGCTCATCAGTCCAAGAGAAACCCACGTCCTTCTCCAGCAAGGAAGTCAAAGGCTTCGCAATCTTGGAGAAATTCTCGATGAACCTCCGATAATAACCTGCTAAGCCCAGAAAAGAGCGGACTTCCTTCACCGTCTGCGGTACAACCCAGTCAAGCACATCCTTCACCTTTCCAGGGTCCACAGCAATACCTCCCTTGGAGATAACATGACCGAGGAATGGAACCTCGTCAATCCAAAACTCGCACTTGCTAAGCTTGGCATACAGCTTGTGCTCTCTGAGCCTCTGCAACACAAGTCTCAGATGCTTCTCATGCTCCGCTTTCGACTTGGAATATATCAGGATATCATCAATAAATATCACCACAAAGGTGTCCAGATAATCCATGAAAACCTTGTTCATCAGATGCATGAAGAAAGCCGGAGCATTAGTCAAGCCGAAGGACATGACCGTATACTCGTATAACCCATACTTGCAGGTGAATGCCGTCTTCTGAATATCCTCAGGACGAATCTTCAGCTGATGATAACCCGAACGCAGATCAATCTTCGAGAATACACAAGCACCCTGAAGCTGATCAAAGAGATCCTCAATACGGGGCAATGGATGCTTGTTCTTGATAGTGACTGCATTCAGATCCCGATAATCGACGCACATCCTCTTCGCGCCATCCTTCTTCTCCACAAGCAATACAGGAAAAGCCCAAGGAGAGAAACTGCGACGGATATAACCCTTAGCTAGCAACTCATCGACAGTCTTCTTAACCTCCTCATGCTCGACAGGAGCCATACGATAGGGCCTCTTAGCAATAGGAGCTGTGCCAGGCAAGAGATCAATAGAAAACTCAATGTCGCGATCAGGCGGCATACCTGGCAGATCATCCGGAAAGACATCCGGGAATTCAGACACCACGCGAATACCATCCGTGGGTCTAGCCTCCATCTGATGAAGAAATCCAGAAGGCTCCGTAGCTCCAACAGTAACCTCCTGACCATCCGGTGCTGACAGAAGAACCGTTCTCTGCGCACAATCTATCCGGACTCCCCACTTAGCAAGAGTCTCCATCCCGAGGATCACATCAATGCCCTTGGAGTCAAGCACCATCAGATTCGCACTGAAATCTACCCCCCTTATAGCCACACTGACTCTGGGACAGAAGACATGAGACCTCAACTGCCCTCCCGGTGAAGATACTAACATGCACCTCTTTAATGTGCTAGTAGGAATGCCATGATGCTCAACAAAAGACTGGGTGATGAAAGAATGCGTAGCACCAGTATCAAAAAGCACTGTAGCAGGATGGGCATTAACCATGAACGTACCAATAACCACGTTGGGAGCCTCGGCCGCTGACTCGGCCGTCACGTGGTTTACCCTGCCCTGAGCTGGGGCCTTGGGCTGAGCTGCACGTCCCTGCTGTCCTGCCTGCGCCTTCCGAGGGCAGACGTTGGCGTAGTGCCCTGGCTCGCCGCAGTGGAAGCACACTCGAGGAAGTGCAGCGGCCTGCTGCCCAGGAGGAGGAGTGGGCGCTCCCTGCCTCTGAGCTGGTGGAGCCGGAGGCGCCGGAAGCCTCTGACCCGGTCCCGCCTGCTGCTGCTGCTGAGGACGAGGCGGGTACTGCTGCCGCTGCTGGTACTGCTGAGGCGGCCTCTGCTGCTGCTGCTGTGGAGGGTACTGGTAGCGGGGACGGGTGTTGCTGCCCGAAGAGGATGGAGCCATCTTCCTCTTCTTGTCCTCAATCTCCCGGCGCTTGCGCTCGGTGTTGAGGGCCGCATCAACCAACTGGTTGAAGTTGTCGAAGCGGTGGTTCAGCAGCGCATACTGGATATGATCATCCAGTCCCTCCTTGAAGTACTCCTGCTTGTCGCTATCACGAGCGATGTCAGCAGGGGCGTAGCGGGCAAGCTGAAGGAAACGGTCACGGTACTCCGTCACCGTCATCGATCCTTGAAATAACGGACACAGATAACAAGGGTAGAGATCGCTCAATTTATCAGGTTTACGAAAGAAATCAAGGATAGATCAAGCTCAAGAGAAATGGTAGGGAATTTCTGTTAAATTTTACCTGCTTAAGAGCACGGAACTCCTTCTGCTTCATCTTCATGATGCCCTCCGGAATATGGTGGTTCCTGAAACGCTCACGGAACTGGTCCCACGTGAGAGCCTCACGATCCCGAGCTGGGTAGGACTCCCACCAGTCAAGAGCGGAGCCTCGCAGCTGCCCTGCTGCGTAAAGGACTCGCTCCCGGTCGTCGCACTGTGCAACAACCAACTGGCGCTCCACCGAGCGAATCCAGTCGTCCGCCTGGAGTGGGTCCGTGGCGTGAGAGAAGGTCGGCGGGTGACCTCTCAGGAAATCCGCACGCCTGTCACGGGGCTGAGGCGGCGGTGGAGGCGGTGGCTGAGCGTGGATCTGCTGCAGAGCCTGAACGGTGTTGTTCAGGGTAGCCATCATCTGCATCTGGAGCTGGAAGAACTGCTCCGGGGTCAGTGGTGGCGGCATCGGCAGCGGCTGACCGGTACTCTGGTTGTTCTGCTCCTGCTGGTCAGAACCGGAACCGGTGCGCCTAGTGTTCACCATCTGATTGCAACAGACGAAATTCATAAGGATAAGATATCGTGCAGCTGCGGAAACGAAACTTCGGAAAGATATAACAGAGAGAAAGGAATATAGGTTTTACCCCCCAACGTTCTAACTCAATTTTTTTATTTCGTTCAAGTTGGCTTAGGTAGATTTGCATGAACAAGTTTAACTACTAGCCTATGCAATCAACCAAAAATCCAAATCAGACATTTGCACAATAACAAACATTCAATATTCACAACTTAGTCGAGTTTTCCACACTACTCGACTAGCACACTCGTTCTATCGTAATTTCATCGGGACAACCTAAACTTATAACTTATAAGATTAGGCGACTCAGGCCAACGTCTACGGAAAACTCAAGCTACCCTCAGAACAGACGGGGGAAATAGCAAGTCTAGGGCTTAAGACTCAAGGAATAGAAGCAGAAACAATGATGGTTGAGGATTTGCGGAGGCAAGGCAAGAGAACAGAAGTCCTAAACTCGGCCAATTCTACCTAGGCTTCGTCCTACAGTCGACACGGCTCTGATACCAATCTGTCACACCCGATTTATAAGAACATAAATCGAGCAATCATATATGCGCCAGGATCAAGTCACGCATATATACAACAGATTATCAAGATATCACAACACATGCCACGAATAAAAAACGTATCAATTATAAAATGAATATCTTTATTACAACTGAATCAAGAATCAGTTCAAGGAATGCGGAAGCGTAAAAGAGATACATGGAGAGCTGGGCGCCACAGGGACGTCGACTGGGAGACAAACACCTAGAAGTCGTCGAAACCGCTGACGTAATCCTCCACGTTGCCAGGCACTGAGCAGCAGTCGAAGATATCCAAAATAGAACAGAAGAGTAGAGAGGCAAGTGTGAGTACAAACTAGTACTCAACAAGTATAACACGAGTATGAGGCTCTAAGGTTAGCTGACTCAACTGCATTAGCTTTTAATCTTGGCAAATTTTATTAAAGCTAATTACTACGAGTGGATGAATTACCATAACCCAAATTGCATAAGAATTAATCAATATTAATTAAAACTACTGAGAACCATCCAAACCGAAACCACCCAGGGAATCGCCCTCGTCAAAGGTTGATAACCCCACTAATCAGACGGAGGATCTGGGCCGCTCATGACTGTGAGCACAGCTGATATATCAGTTTTACACTCTCGAGAGGTTGCACAACTTTACCCACAAGTCGTGAGCTACGCTAGTTGTTCATCACACTTCCTTAGGTGAGATGGCTAGCAAGCGCACTACGAGACCGTTACAAAGGATCACGTTGGTAAGGTGTAACCGCTAAGGATTCTGGATCAGCGACGATGGGGCCCACCTCCGGGGGTACAAGACACACAGCACAGACCAAGCCAGAGGAGCAGGGACCATTGAAGCTTACCACCCCTCTTGCCCACGCAGGTAAGTTACTCCCGAACCAAAATGACCTAATTAGTAAGTCAAGACCGTCCCATACCAGTCTTGTGGTTGCGCGGTTGTCCCAGGTTGTCGCTCTATGAACCGGTCCTTATGGAGAGTGGCCAACCAAGCACTAAGCACCGTGCTGGCCCCCTAAACCATGTTTCTAACAAAACATCTTTTAAGGACGCACAAACCACTCAAGCACACAGCACAGAGGGTCGGCTCCAGAATTTAAGTTGCATAAGACCATTAATTAAATTAGTTAAAAAGGACCAAGGTTTGTTATAGCGCAGCAACCTAGCACAACTAACCAAAATGCAACCCAAAGGATATATATAAGGATATAAAAGTGGCTAGGAAGTCCTTATAGGTATACAGTATTAAAATGCAGTATGAAATTGTATTTAAAAGTGATAGGATGTTCATGTTATACTTGCCTTCCTCGTACTCTCCCGGCTGCTGCTCGAACTGCTCGGAAGACGGCTGCTCCTGGTACTGCTCCAAAGGCTCCGCGTCTACTCACGATCGTCAAACATAGCCCACACATACACACGTGCATAACAAGAACAAACTATAAGAAAACAGTACAACATTACATAGAAACAGCACACAAAACTAGTCTAAAGCTATTCTACGCGTTACCTCGATCGCGTGGATATAAAGAACACCTAAAACGGAGCTAAAACGCGAAAACTGCGCTTAAAACAGGATCCAGGGACCTAATTGTAAGAAAAACAGAGAAACCAGGGGCTTCTGGACAAAACTCGTGGACTAAAACATAATTAAAGCCTAGATCTAGGGGCTAGCACGAGAAAACTCAAGAGATGGACTGCGGGTTCAAATTCCAGAGAAGCCAGGGGCCTAAAAGCATAAAACAGGACCTATCCGTAATTATCTTTGAACTTCACCGGAGCGCGGGTTAATTCCCAGAAAACCCGAGGACTCTTTAGCAAAAAGAACAGGCCGAACCGGTATCTCCTGTTCTGGGCCCTCGGATCTTGATCGTGCGGCTGAGATTAGATCCACTAAGTGAAGGGGTACGCGTGGATCCCATCCGTTGGATCCAGATCCGGTGGTCCTGAACTACTCCCAGCGCGATCTAATCTCGCCCGTTCACCACCGATCGGACGGCTCTCGCGCGACGCTGGCTCAGGCCTACCGGATGGGCCACCGGCGAGGTGTTTCCGTGGCGGCTTCGCCGGAAGTCCGTCGGAGTCGACCGGACTCGGTCCTCCGGGGCTCTGGATGGTCAGGACTACGCCGGGGAAAGGGAGAGAACGACGGTGAATCCGTCTGGGTAGTTGGTGCGGCGGATTGAGACCGGCTCGGGTCTTGCCCCGATGAGTGGCGGCGACTGAATGCCGGGGTGGCGTTCCCGCCACTGGAGTGCCCTACGCGACCCTACGGCATGCGCAACAGGAAGAGGGGCGTCCGTTATTGCTCACCGCGGGTCTGGATTGGTCGGGGCGGCGCGGAGGGGGATCTTCAACGACAGCGGGCGGTTGGGACGACCGGTGCTCGTGGGGGAGGGTGCTACCGAGAGTCTCGGGGCTTCTGGTCCCCACCAGTAGGTTCAACGTCGAGCTGTGCAGCCAGGTGCAAGGTTAGGGTAGCCGGAGGGGTGCCTGCGGTGGAGAATTGCGGCGGCGGACTGATGCAGGACACCGCGCGCGGCGGGGCGAGCGGCTGAAGCGCCAGGGACTCAACGGCGCCGTGAGGGTGGGAGTTAGGGTTTCCAGGGGCTTGGGGTCCCTTTTTATAGGGCGGCGGAACGGCCTCCGCGTGCTGGCCGGGCGCGGGCTCACCGGGATCTTCGGGCGGCAGGTGCGCGTCAGAGCAGAGAAGAGGAAAGGAGGAAGACGGCACTGGCAAGCGGGCCCTGGCGGTCAGAGGGAGAAAGGAGAGGAGGGCAGCGGCTGGTTTGGGCCAGGCAACCGCCGGCCCAGGAGGGGAAAAAATGAGTAGAGAAGCACGGGCTCGGGGGGGGGCTGGGCCGAGCGTGGCCCACGCGGGGGAAAGGAAGGAGGGAGGGGGTGCTGGGCCTCGGGTGGCTTGGGCCAGGAAAGAAGAGAGGGAGAGAGAGCCCGCGGGTGAGGGAGAGGAGAGGGAAAAGGGGAATTGGGCTGGGCCAAGGGTTTGGGGTTGGGCTGCTTTCTTTCATTCCTTTTCCTTTTCTATACTCAAACATTCCAACAAACTCATTTGAATTCAAATAAGTTTGAATTCAAACCCAACACAGTTAAAACAATGCACCGGCATGAATGCACAATCAAGTTGATCTTATGATTAATTTTATTTTCCTGTGTTATAAAATTACTTTAAATGCGACAAAAATTGAAGAAAAGCATGGAAAATTTATTTAAGCGCAAATAAATTCATTAAAATTAGGGAAAATTTACCTTAGGGTGTTACACCTTTCAGCCGTGCCGTTTTGCTAAAGAGTCCTCGGGTTTTCCGGGAATCAACCCGCGCTCCGGTGCAGTTCAAAGATAATAGCGGATAAGTCCTGTTTTATTCATTTAGACCCCTAGCCTCTCTGGAAATCTAACCCGCAGTCCGTGCCGCGTGTTTTCACGTGCTAGCCCCCGAGTCTATGCTTTATTTACGTTTTAGTCCTCGGTTGTTGTCCAGAAGCCCCTGGAAGTTCTGTTTTTCTCGCAAATAGGTCCCTGGATCTTGTTTTAAGTGTAGTTTTCGCGTTTTAGCTCCGTTTTAAGCGTTCTTTATATCCACGCGATCGTTGTAACGCGTAGAATAGTTTTAGGCTAGTTTAATGTGCTGTTCCATTGTGTTGGTGTACTGTTTTCTTATAATTGGCTATTGTTGTGCATGTGTGTATGTGTGGACTATACTTGATGATCGTGAGTAGACGCGGAGCCTTTGGACCAGTACCAGGAGCAGCTGTCTTCCGAGCAGTTTGAGCAGCAGCCGGGAGAGTACGAGGAAGGCAAGTATAACATGAACATCCTATCACCTTTTAATACAATTTCATACTGCATTTTAATACTGTATACCTATAAGGATTTCCTAGCCACTTTATATCCTATATATATATACCCTTTGGGTTGCATTTTGGTTAGTTGTGCTAGGTTGCTGCGCTATAACACACTTGGTCCTTTTTAATTAAAATTGATTAATGGTCTTATGCAACTTAATTCTGGAGCCGACCCTCTGTGCTGTGTGCTTGAGTGGTTTGTGCGTCCTTAAAAGATGTTTTGTTAGAAACATGGTTTAGGGGGCCAGCACGGTGCTTAGTGCTTGGTTGGCCACTCTCCATAAGGACCGGTTCATAGAGCGACAACCTGGGACAACCGCGCAACCACAAGACTGGAATGGGACGGTCTTGACTTACTAATTAGGTCGTGTTGGTTCGGGAGTAACTTACCTGCGTGGGCAAGAGGGGTGGTAAGCTTCAATGGTCCCTGCTCCTCCGGCTTGGTCTGTGCTGTGTGTCTTGTACCCCCGGAGGTGGGCCCCATCGTTGCTGATCCAGAATCCTTAGCGGTTACGCCTTACCAACGTGATCCTTCGTAACGGTCTCGTAGTGTGCTTGCTAGCCATCTCACCTAAGGAAGTGTGATGAACAACTAGCGTAGCTCACGACTTGTGGGTAAAGTTGTGCAACCTCTCGAGAGTGTAAAACTGATATATCAGCTGTGCTCACAGTCATGAGCGGCCCAGATCCTCCGTCTGATTAGTGGGGTTATCAACCTTTGACGAGGGAGATTTCCCTGGGTGGTTTTGGTTTGGATGGTTCCCAGTAGTTCTTAATTAATACTGATTAATTTCTTATGCAATTTGGGTTATGGTAACTCATCCACTTGTAGTAATTAGCTTTAATAAAATTTGCCAAGATTAAAAGCTAATGCAGTTGAGTCAGCTAGCCTAGAGCCTCATAGTTGGTGTTATACTCGTTGAGTACGAGTTTGTACTCACACTTGCCTCTCTACTCTTCTGTTCTATTTCGGATATCTTCGACTGCTGCTCAGTGCCCGGCAACGTGGAGGACTACGTCAGCGGCTTCGACGACTTCTAGGCGTTTGTCTCCCAGTCGACGTCCCTGTGGCGCCCAGCTATTCATGTATTCATTTTACGCTTCCGCATTCCTTGAACTGATTCTTGATTCAGTTGTAATAAAGATATTCATTTTATAATTTATACGTTTTTATTCGTGACATGTGTTGTGATATCTTGATGATCTGTTGTATATATGCGTGACTTGATCCTGGCGCATATATGATTGCTCGATTTATGTTCTTTATAAATCGGGTGTGACAGCTTTATAAGAAAATTTGACCAAGGCTAGACATTTGTCCCAGTTCGTACCATAGTGAATGATACAAGCTCGGAGCATGTCTTCAAGGATCTGATTAACTCGCTCAGTCTGTCCATCAGTTTGTGGATGGTATGTAGTGCTTTGAATCAGCTTGGTTCCGAGAGAAGACTGCAATTGTTCCCCGAAGCGTGCAACAAACTGTGCTCCTCGATCAGAAATGATTGTCTTAGGGACACCATGCAGTCGAATAATTTGTTCCAGATAGATTTCGGCATACTTCTTAGCAGTATAAGTTGTATGCATAGGAAGAAAATGGGCAGTTTTGGTGAGTCTATCAATGATTACCCAAATGGAATCATGCTTCTGAGATGTGTTGGGAAGACAAACAATAAAATCCATACTGATGTCTTTCCATTTCCATGAGGGAATAGGCGGGGGTTGGAGTGTACCGGATACATTCAGATGACTGGCTTTAACTCTCTGATAGGTATCACATTCGGATACACACTTAGCAATTTCCCTTTTCATCCTGGTCCACCAAAAATTTTGCCTAAGGTCTTGGTACATTTTAGTACTATCAGGATGAATATAAAATTTGGACAGATGTGCTTCATCAAGGATTTGTTTACGAAGCTGATGATTCTTAGGTACAACAATATGATTGTTGAACCATAGAATTCCTTGATGATCCATGCAGAAACACCTATACTTTGCTTCTCCCTGAGATAGTTTCTGTTTGATAATTTTGATACCTTCATCATGCAATTGTGACATGATGATTCTATCTAGAAGAGTAGATTCAATAGATATGAGATTCAAGCTACCTTGAGGAATAATCTCCAAATTGAGTTTCCTCATTTGATAGCAAAGAGTTTCACAGAAGATTTCTATGGATAGGCAATGACAATGTGCTTTGCGGCTAAATGCATCCACAACCACATTAGCCTTGCCGGGATGGTAGTGTACCTCAAGATCGTAGTCCTTGATCAGTTCTAACCAACGCCTTTGCCTCATATTTAGGTCAGCTTGAGTAAAGATGTATTTGAGGCTCTTATGGTCAGTGTAAATGTTACACTTGGCGCCCATAAGATGATGTCTCCAAATCTTGAGAGCGTGAATAACAGCTGCTAACTCAAGATTATGGGTTGGATAATTTTGTTCATGATTCCGGAGTGCTCTGGAAGCATAAGCAATAACCCGGTTGTTTTGCATAAGCACACAACCAAGTCCGGTTCCGGAAGCATCGCAATAGAAATCAAAAGGCTTGGTACTATATGGCTGAGCTAATACTGGAGCAGTGGTTAGAAGTTTTCTCAGTGTATGAAATGCTTCTTCGCACTTATCTTTCCAATGGAATTTAACCTCCTTTTTTTAGTAGCTCAGTCATAGGTTTGGCTATCTTGGAGAAGTCTGGAATAAATCGATGATAATATCCTGCCAATCCAAGGAAACTACGGATTTGATGAACTGAAGTTGGAGCCTTCCAATCCATAACTTCCTGAACTTTATTTGGATCAACCGATATGCCTTTACTGGAAATAGTATGTCCCAAAATTTTCACACTATCGAGCCAGAACTCGCATTTAGAGAATTTGGCGTAAAGGCGGTGATCATGTAGTTATTGAAGAACGAGACGTATATGATCCGCATGATCTTCCTCAGTCTTAAAGTATATCAAAATATCATCGATGAAAACCACGATGAATTTATCAAGCTCCGGCATAAAGACTGAATTCATAAGATACATGAAGTATGCCGGTGCATTAGTGAGTCCAAAAGACATAACCAGACATTCATAAAGTCCATATCTGGTCGAGAAAGCCGTTTTTGGAATATCACTAGGCTTGATTTTGATCTGATGATAACCAGAGCGTAGATCAATCTTAGAGAAGACTTTGGCTCTAGCTAGTTGGTCAAACAAGATGTCAATGCGGGGAAGAGGGTACTTATTTTTGATAGTGACCGCATTGAGTGGACGATAATCGATACATAGCCTTAAGCTATTGTCCTTCTTCTTTACAAAGAGAGCGGGGCATCCCCAAGGTGAAGCAGTTGGGCGTATAAAACTCTTATCAAGAAGATCTTGAAGTTGGATTTTTAGCTCGGCCAATTCATTAGGTGGCATTCGATATGGCCTCTTGGAAATAGGAGCTGTGCCAGGTTGAAGCTCAATATTGAACTCAATATCCCGATCTGGTGGCATTCCAGGCAAATCATCTGGAAAGACATCGGGATACTCATAGACTATAGGAATGTCTTCTAATCTGATGTCTGTGGTTGCATAAACACAAGAGTAGAAGTACTCTTGTTGGGGTAGATAGAGGGTAGTGGCTCCGTTATGTGGTGAGTCAATATCAATAACTTGAGAAGAGATATCTAACAACACCTTATGTTTTGTCATCCAATCCATCCGAAGTATGATATCCATACCCTCTAAAGGGAGTAGAATCAAATCAGTTTTTATTACCTTACTACCCAACTGTATTGGCACATATCTAATCAGTTGATTGGAACCAATCTTTCCCCAGGGGTAGAGATCATGTACGACCCCTTTGCTTGACAAGAATCAAGTCCCACTCGGGCACCACACTTGTCACTAATGAAGCTATGGGTTGCACTGGAATCAAACAGGATAATAATGGGTTTATAGTCGATAGAAAATATACTCGTCATTATGGGGGCTCCTTCTGGAAGTTCTGCAAGGGTGGTGAAGTTGACTCGCCCTTATCGGACTTGCATTACTCACTTCTTGCCCTTGCCCTGCTTGTTCTGATTAAGGCCTTGCCCTTGGAAAGGCTGCCTGGGCCGAGGACAATCCTTGATAAAGTGATCTGCACTCCTGCAATTAAAACAGCGATTAGTGCTGCTCCTCTGCTGAAATTGTTGATTGTTTGGCCTTGGGCCAAACTGCTGTGGCTGTTGCGGAGGCACGGGAGGTCTATACCCTCCTTGCTGTTGAGGCGGGTGGAAAACCAATCTGCCAGGTGGAGCATTCCGCTGCGGTGCTCTGAACTGCGCATTGGGCACAACACGATACCTCGGTGACTGAGCACTCGAAGGTCCTATGGGGGTCTTCCGTTTCTTCTCGGCACGATGTGCCGTGATACAATCCTCCTGGGTTAGGGCCATATTAACCAGCTCACTGAAAGTATTAGCCTTAACAAGGTTTAGGCATTCCTTGAGCTTGGTACTGAGGCCATGACGGAAACGATCCTGTTTCTTGGCATCACTGTCAGCATGATAGCCTGCATATTGGCACAGATGATTGAAAGTCTGTGCATACTGCAGTACCGTACGAGTGCCTTGGGTGAGTGCTAGAAATTCATTCAACTTCCGCTCCATCAGTCCTTCAGGAATATGGTGTGCCCTGAAGGCAGTCCAAAATTCCTCCCAAGAGATAACATGTCTAGCGGGCTGCATGGCGCAAAAGTTATCCCACCAAATGCGGGAAGCACCATGAAGTTGCTGGGCGGCGAAGTGAGCTTTACTCGAGTCCGCACATGGTATAGTAAGAAGGGTGAACTTCGACTCAATAGTATGAAGCCAGGCGTCGGCATCCAGAGGTTCTTCCGCTTTACTGAAAAATGGGGGCTGAGTACTGAGGAAATCCTAATAGCTTGCCACTTGGGGGTTGAGGTCATCACGACCTCCTCGGGGTTGTTGACGATACTGGTTCTGTTGGGCCTGCACTAGCAGATTGAGAAGCTCAGTCTGCCGAGCCATAATCTCTGCTAGATTTGGGGGTGGTGGTGGCGATTGTTGGGAACCGCTAGCCTGGCCTTGCTTGAACCCTTCAGGAGTTCCACACGTAGCGCCAACCATCTGAAAAACATGGAAGATGTCCATTACATCAGGTTACCCTTACTTCCATTTTCAGAATATACCGCACAAAAGAAAACATATGAAGATAGTGTAACAGATTGACAGCTTGATAGATAACTAAACAGAAACTCGTGTTTAGATCATAACTGGTGGTCGGTATATTACATCTCGGTAATCTACCAATTACCATTCAACAATACCTACTCCTGCCACATATAATACAACAAGTGGCCCTTAAGTCAACAAAATTACACATTTCCTATGTCACACCATACTACACTAAACACATCTAGGAGATCGACGACAAGAATGAACTAGAAGTCATCAAGGTTGCCTACAGAAGACTGGCTGCCGGATGAAAAATGATTGGGCTGAGGATTAGGTTCTGGATCTCCGTGTTCCGAATCTATCTCAGACACGCCTTCAATTTCCTCGGGTTCTTCTTTTGAATCTTCCTCTTCTTCTTCTAGCTCATTTGGCACAAGAGGAGGCATTTGTTGTTCTTGGAGCATCTCAATATATCCAAGGGCGTCACCTAACTCTTGGTTCAAGTCATGGACTTATTCCTGCAAGAAGTCAATTACGGTGTTGCGCTGGAGAATTTGAGCATCACCCTCCAAGATCTGCACCTCCAAATGTCCAATGGTAATATCCCTCCTGGCAATTCCTTGACCTAGCGAATGGATCTGGTCATCTTTCAGGGTAAGGTCCCTATGAAAATCTTGGGCTTCATTCACCATATCATCCATACACCTTTGCTTAAGTGACTGGAGGTGATACTGAGCGTTCATATACCTAATTACTGCCCTGAGGATCTCCTCGGCCAAATCTCCAACTAAACGTCCAAGATAAGTTGTTCTGAAGGTCCACTCAACATCGTGTGCAAAAACTGCCGGAAACAATCCGATAGGGTAAGCTGCTACCGCATTCGGATGCTGTTCACAAAAGGTGGTGATAGCCTTGAGGGCTGCTGCTTCGAAAGCATCCACGAGACTATATCCAACAACCTCTATCTCAATGGATTGCCACTTAAGGGTAGGATGCAGGGGAATAGTGACATTGGCACGGCATCGAGGGACTCCGACCTTAGTAAACTCATGACCCTTATACTAGGGTGGATCCGGATAGTGATAGATACGAAGTGTATCCCACAGAATTCTCGAAAACCCTTCCTGTGGCAGAACCAACGTGAATTATACCGGCTCAAGTACGCGAGTCCATTCCTGAGGGCTCCAACGTGCTTCAAACGGTATAATCCCTTGGCCTATCGGGTAGCGTCCTGATAAACCACTGATATAGGATCAAATAAGGTTACCTCACACGAAGGTGAGTCCAGAGATACCGTCACCATCATATTTTACATCACAGAGAATTACATTACAAGAATTTCCAAAAGTAGTACGAAGTTCCAAATTAGAAAAGTTATTACAAACTGTTAAAGTCATGGTTTTTGGTAGCGGAAAACATACGCGACGATTTACACACGTCGTCAAGACGGATGTCATGCTAAGCCCGGGCACGACATCACTCGGTATCATCAGTGTTGGCCGGGGACGGATCCCACTCCACGGACCAACCATCTGGAAGAGCACAGGGCCAAGATAGGGGATGTCACACCCTAAAATATTTAATTTTAGGATGTGACTATCTTTTAAGTTGTGTTCATCTATCAATAGAATTTTCTGAGAATTTTAAAGATTTTTCTAGCAATTATTCTATTTATCTTAGAGCTAGATCCATTTCTATTTTATTTGGAAAGCTCTAAAATTCTTTTTCATGAAGTCCAAATATTTTATTTGGATTCCTCGTGTCCTAAAATTACCTCCCGAGTTCTCCTCGAAAAATTTTGGGATTCTTCCGGATATATTTTCTTGGTTTGAAATATTTATCTGGACTTTTCTAGATTTATTTAAAACTTGAAAATATGTTCTGGAAAATATTTCTATTTTGATTTTCATCGCAGTTGGATCGAGCCGTATTTGTTGTACGTCCTTTTAACCTTATCCTTTCCGAATCTTTAAGATGTCCCATCGAGCTCCCGATCCTTTAACCGTTTCCCCCGATCAAGTTATACTTGAAAACGACGCCTCGTGGCTCGTCTTCAGTGTTTTTCCGATGATGTTCACTCACCGTCAGCCCCAACGACTTGGCCTGATCTCTCTTTTCTCTTTTTCGCGTTCTCGAACAGCTCGTTCATGTTCAACTAGCAGTCAGCTTGTTTTCGTGTTCAGCCCTCACCCGATCCTGTTTCGGCCCATAACCGAATCCCTCGGCCTCGCATCGGTCCCTTGCTCGCTAAATCCTCGACCCCGCACCCCCACCAGCCAGGCTCGATCGAGTCCAGGTGCTGCACGACGGTCATTTTTTTCCTTGGCGTATCAATCATGCCAAGCCATGACGTTTCGCTCTATAAAAATCCGCGAGTCGAGCCCCCGTTCCAATCTGCTTGTTCTGCACGCCGCCCTCCCCTTGTGCCCTAACCCCTGCACCTATATAAAACCAACTTGAGACCCTGCGCATCGCCTTTCTTCTGCCCTTGTAGCCGGCCCTAGCTTTTCCTCACGCCCCTGCTCTCCCTCCTCCTGCACGTCCACGAACAGATGCCATCGCCGTCGCTCCTGACTCCTGCTGCTGCAGCTGCCCTCTCCTGTCGCCGGCCACTAGGATGCCATGCCCCTGCCTCTGCGTCGCCCCCTGATGCCCAAGTCCTGCAGCCGCAGCGCCCCTACGGATCGGCCTTGCGCAACCCCCAGGCGCCCAACCCCCTATGCGTCTCCCTCCTGTTTCCAGCGCACCACCAGAACGCCGCCAGGAACTGAAGCTGCTGCCCGTGCGTCTTTTCCTCCACGCCCTGGCCCCGCACCTCCTGCGCGCCTGCCCCTACCCCTGCCCGCTCTCCCCCTGCAGCGCCGCCCCTCTCCTGCAGGCCGCCACCAGGAACAGGAGCAGAACCGCCAGGAAACAGGAGCCGAACCGCCTGGAACAGAACAGACCCGCCCTTCATCTTCCTCCGCGAAATTCGATCTCTACGATGCATCCCCGGGGTAAGTTAGGTATGGAACGGAATCCCCTCGTCGTCCTCTTTCATTTGCCCCACTTCCCGCGAGCTCTCGTGCCCTAAATCGCCGGCAATCTGAGCTACAGTACCCGCCGGTCACCATTGCAGGCTGTTTCAAGCTTTTTGCAGATTGGTCCCTGGAAGATTCTGTAATTACCGTGAAAATTCCTGTGTCTTGCAAAAATTGTAGGAAACCCCCTATATCTTTTCCATCTTTTCAATGCAGCCCCACCATAAAAATTTTTCAGATCTAACCCTAATCTTTTCCTGTTTTGCAAGCACTATTTTCTGTGTCTTGTATTTCTTTTCAGCTAACCCTTGAAGTCTATAGTTAATTGCGTATAGGTCCCTGCAGCGCTGTTTTATGCGTAGTTTCCGCGTTTTAGATCCGTTTTGATCCGTTCTTTTTGCGTTAGTCTTCTAAAACCCTAAGCTATTGTTTAGTAGTGTTGTTGTGCCGTAATTCCTATTTTTAAAATTATATATTAATTTAATTTGAATAATATCCTCTCATCTAGTTTTCCGAAATAGAATCCAATTAAGTCTTTTCTCCGGTTTTCATAATAAATGTTAATTTGATTAATATCAACTTAAATATGTTTATAATTTAATTTGTTTAGTTCAACTCGAATCATAAAGTTCGACGTTTAGATGTTCTCACAAGTTTTCTTTTCTAATTAATTATTTAATTAGTGTAATTTATACATAGAGAATTGTATATAAAATTTGACTAAGTTCTACTTCGTCTTTATAAATGCAAATATAATATGAGTTAATTATAATTAGGGATATTCTCTTTTGAATATCTTTTACATTAGTTTTCTGGATTAAAATAAATGAAGGCCTATAGTTCTTTATTTCTTTTTAATATAAATCTCCCGATAGCTGTATCTTTTCAACCCTAGCTCCGTTTTCCGCGTTTCTTGCGCTCTCGTGACCGTAGCATCGAGCCTTATCCTTTAGTTCGCTCTTTTAAAGTTTTCCTTTTGTTTGTTGTATCTGTTCTTAGTCGTTCTTATTTGTTTGCTTGCTTGTATGTTTTGGGCCCGTTGCTTGTGTGACGTTAGAAGGAGCGTGATCCAAGAGCTTTGAAGATTTAGAGTTTCAAGAACAAGAGTTGAAGACTCTGAGCAGCTATTCTCTAAAAGAAAGGCAAGTGTTTCCTTGATCATTCTTTTATCCTAATAATCACAATAAATATAACTTTTTCTTTATATGCATGCATGTGTCCTAATATTGATGGATCCTAATTAAGGATATGCCTAGTCTTTATGATCATTCCTTGTCAACCTGGGTTTTACCTTTATGTTGGGTAGCTATTTGCTTAGTTGCTATAACTGGTTCTGGTTTGGGAATAATATATAACCATGATGACAACAATGATGATGTTTCACCTGTTTTATCCATGTTCATGTGCTATGCGTTGTTAATACAAGATTATATATTTTAATCGGAACATGGAGAACCACCCAGGAAAACAGTGCAACCACAATACTATATGGCTCTGGTCTTGGCTAATTAATTAGAAACTTGTCACACCCGGTTTTTAAAGACAAACCGAATGCATAACTATATGTATGCCAGGATCAAGTTCCATACATATAGTGACTTCATCAGTGAATAATCAGCAACAGTATCACGAAAAGAGAATTTAAACACTATAAAGATTATCAGAGTTATACAGCTTATCCTGGAAACGGAGACTTCAAACTTCACAGGCAATCGACCGGGGGTTCCGCAGGCCTAGAACTCAGCATCATCTTCAAAAGACTTCAGATCACTTTCTCCTCTGAGCAGCAATTATAACAAGCGTGAGTACACTTATGGTTGGTACTCAGCAAGTGTTGGGAATTATATGACATGAAGGCCAAAAGCAAGGAAAGGCTGACTGGCTTACTGCGATAAGCAATTTTAATTGGTCAAATTTTATTAGCACCTGATTACTATGGTATAAGTTCATACCAAAACCCACTTTAAAAGAAAATAGAAGAGATATAGAATAAGCATAACCACAACCATAAACATGGTCCACAATAACCATAACCATAACAATGGTCCACGATTTAATTTATCTTCAAGTTCAATTAATCATGTGAGGGTCCAAGCCGCTCTTAACCGTGAGCACGGCTGATATATCAGTTTCCACTCTGCAGAGGTTGTACACTTTACCCACAATTCGTGTCTCCCGATTTGCCCGAGGTAGCTAGCCTCTTAAACACTTCCGAGGTGAGTGGCAAGCGATTCACTACGAGGCCTTTACAAAGATTCCCTAACTTATAATCCGCTAAGGTTTCAAGTCAAAGCGGTCATAACCCTCTCTAATGAGGAAATACCTTAGCCAAGGACCACATAGCCATGTGCCTCAAAAGGACCGAGCTATACCCCGTCGATGCAACCCCTCTTGCCCTTTCGGTAAGATCGTCATAAGCTAGTGTTTCTAATTAATCAGCCAAGACCAGAGCCATATAGTATTGTGGTTGCACTGTTTTCCTGGGTGGTTCTCCATGTTCCAATTAAAACATATAATCTTATGATTAACATCACCAAAAGCATGAATATGGATAAAACAGGTGAAACATCATCATTGTTGCCATCATGATTATATACTATTCCCAAACCATAACCAGTTGAAGCAACTAAGCATTAGCTACCCAACAATAAAGATAAAACCCAGGTTGACAAGGAATGATCATAAAGACTAGGCATATCCTTAATTAGGATCCATTCAAAATTAGGACACATGCATGCATATAAAGAAAATGTTATATTTATTGTGATTATTAGGAAAAAAGCATGATCAAGGAAACACTTGCCTTTCTTTTAAAGAATAGCTGCTCGGAGTCTTCAACTCTTATTCTTAAAACTCTAGATCTTCAAAGCTCTTGGATCACGCTCCTTCTAACGTCACACAAGCATCCGACCGAAGCATACAAGCAAGCAAACAAACAAGAACAACTAAGAACAGATACAACAAACAAAAGGGAAAGCTTTAAAAGAGCGAACTAGAGGATAAGGCTCGCTGCTACGGTCACAAGAGCGCAAGAAACGCGGAAAACGGAGCTAGGGTTGAAAAGATACAGCTACCGGGAGATTTATGTTATGAAAGAAATAAAAGAACTATAGGCTTTCATTTATTTTAATTTAGAAAACCAATGTAAAAGATATTCAAAAGAGAATATCCCTAATTATAATTAACTTATATTGTATTTGCATTTACAAAGACGAAGTAGAACTTAGTCAAATTTTATATACAATTCTCTATGTACAAATTACACTAATTAAATAATTAATTAGAAAAGAAAACTTGTGAGAACATCTAAACGCATAACTTTATGATTCGAGTTGAACTAAACAAATTAAATTACAAACACTTTTAAGTGGATATTAATCAAATTAACATTAATTATGAAAACCGGAGAAAAGACTTAATTGGATTTTATTTCGGAAAACTAGATGAGAGGATATTATTCAAATTAAATTGATATCTAATTTTAAAAACAGGAATTATGGTACAACAGCACTACTAAATGATAGCTTAGGATTTTAGAAGACTAACGCAAAAAGAACGGATCGAAAAGGATCTAAAACGCGGAAACTACGCATAAAACAGCGCTGCAGGGACCTATACGCAATTAACTATAGACTTGAAGGGTTAGCTGAAAAGAAATATAAGACACAGAAAATAGGGCTCACAAATATAGAAAAGATTAGGGTTAGATCTAAAAATACCACGGGTGGGGCTAGATTGAGAAGATGGAAAAGATCTAGGGGTTTTCTGCGAAATCTGCAAGACACAGGAAAGAACATGAAAATTACATCTTTCTCCAGGGACTAAATCGCGAAAAGCTTGGAACAGCCTCCTATGGTGGCGGCGGGTACTGTAGCTCAGATTGCCGGCGATTTAGGGCACGAGAGCTCGCGGGAAGTGGGGCAAATGAAAGAGGACGACGAGGGGATTCCGTTCCATACCTAACTTACCCCGGGGATGCATCGTAGAGATCGAATTTCGCAGAGGAAGATGAAGGGCGGGTCTGTTCTGTTCCAAGCGGTTCTGCTCCTGTTCGTTCTGGGCGGCTGGTCTGGGGCAAGGGTGTTGCAGGCGCGGCAGGGGGCGCAGCGCACGGCAAGGCCGGCCTGCAGGGGGTCGCGATGCTGGGCAATCCTGGGCGCACGGGATGCAGGAGGGCAGCGGCGCTGCTTCTATTTCCTGGCAGCAGCTGCAGAGGCAGGGGCGGCCTGCTGGGGGGGCGCGACGCACGGACGAGGGTGCAGTGCAGGGCGGCCTGCAGGGGGCTCGGGCTGGCGGCCCTGGCGGCGCTGGGGCATGGCGATGCAGGGGCGTGCGGGGGGCTGGGCGACGACGCTCCTGGTGGCCGGCGGCAACACCTGTGCGAGGATGTGAAGGAAGAAGGAGAGCAGGGGCGCGAGGAAAAGCTAGGGCCGGCTACGTGGGCAGCAGAGATGCGATGCAGAGGCTAGGGTTACGCGAGAATTTATAGGGCACGCAGGAGCCGACGCAGGGGAGAAATATTAGGGCCGGCTACTGGGGAAACAGGTGGTGCAAGACGCGTTTAAATGGGTCTGGAGATATCGTGCTGGGCTCCAACTCGAACAAGGGTACGGACGCAACGGCGCATCGGGCTGGGACTTGTTCTTGAGTCCGGATTGCTCACGGGAGATGGGATTGGACCGACCAGCGGGTCCCACAATTTAACGAGCAAAAAGAGAGGATAGAAGAGGTAACGGAAAGATGGAATGAGAACGGCCAAGCGAGTTCGATTATGGGCCGAAATAGGATCGGGTGAGGGCTGAACACGAAAACGAGCTGACAGAGCGGGTTGAATGTGAACGAGTTATTCAGGAGCGCAGAAAACAGAAGGAAGGGATTAAGCCGAGTCATTGGGGCTGACGGCGATCGAACATCATTGGAAAAATACCGAAGATGAGCCACGAGACGCCGTTTTCGAGCATGACCTGATCGGGGAGAACTGTTAGAGGATCGGGAGCTCGATGGAACTTCTTAATGATTCGGAGAGGATAAGGTTAAAAGGGATGTACAACAAAATACGGCTCGGTCCGACTACGATGAGAATCAAAATAGAAATATTTTCCAGAACACATTTTCAAGTTTAAAATAAATCTAGAAAAGTCCAGATAAATATTTTAAACCAAGAAAAATATATCTGGAAGAATCCCAAAAATTTCCGAGAAAACTCAGGAGGTAATTTGGGTCACGAGGATTCCAAATAAAATATTTGGGACTCATGAAAAAGAATTCTAGAGCTTTCCAAGTAAAAAAAATGGATCTAGCTCTTGGATAAATAGAATAAATGCCAGAAAAATCTTTAAAATTCTCGGAAAACTCCTATTGATAGATGAACACATGGTAAAAGATAGTCACATCCTAAAATTGAATATTTTAGGGTGTGACAGAACTACCCCCCTTAAACAGAATCTCGTCCCGAGATTCTCAAGGGTTGGTGACAAAGACGAGAGTTAGGGCAAAAAGATTTCATCAAGAAGACAACAAGATTTCAAGGCGGGTATCGAGAAAGGAGAGAATTTGGATTTGGATCTTCACTTGCTTTCAGTTGGATTGAGCATAAGGCATTGCGAGAGATTCACAAGGGCTGGTGATTGGAAGGGGAGATAGAACACAGAGTTTTTTTTTTATAAGAAGCAAGGCAAGATGGCAAGATGGGTATCAAGAAAAGGAGGGATGATGATTGGATCTTCTTCACGTGCTTCCAAGCAGATGGGGTTGACGAGAGATTTACAAAACCTTGTGGTCGAAAGGAGGCGACAAGGTAACAAGATGGGTATCAAGAAAGAGAGAAAACAGATTTGGGTCTTCTGTGCTAACTTTTGCTAAGGAGCAAGAAGACGGTGTCGAAGAGAGATTCGTGAAGTCTAGAGATAGAAAGGACAGATAAGGCAAAGAGCTTCTGACAAGGAGTAAAGCGATATGACAAGATGGGTATCGAGACAAAAGGATGGAATTTGGGTTTGGGTCTTTTCTGCTGGCTTATGCTTTGGAACGTGAGGATATCGTGGTTGAAAAAACTAAGGAAGAAATGATGTCATTGTAGGCACAAATCCCACAACACATCAATGAGAAAAAACAAAAAAGGAGTCTAAGCAGTCAAGAGCAAAACAACAAGCATTACAAGCACACCAAAACAAACTATCAAACACCCAAAACTAGCGTTTTACAACCGATAAGGGAACCTCTTAAGTATGGGTCATACCCTAAATCTTCAGCATTCTTGATGTAGGCATCTCTCTAAGCCTGTCTGGCAGAACATTGACTTCTTGAGTGTAACGCCTATGAGTCCAGTGTAGTCTTCAGTTGCTCTAGCTTGACTTCTTGTAGTTGATGATTACTTCCATTCTTCGAGGTACAAGGTCGGACAGTCTAGCGTTTGTAACAAGAGAAGAGGATAAAATAAATCCACTTGGAATAGAATATAAGGGGATTTCCAAAGTGGCCAAACTTGAAATCAAGAAGGAGGTAAATTGGAACAAATGGATTCAAGTTAACCAATATCAACGAGGGGACAAGTGGACAAGGTAATTGTGAGATGTAAAAGCAATGGAAATGAGGGAATAAAAGAAAAGGATACAAAGTTAGATAAAAGCAGCATCAAGGGTGAGATAAATGAAGAAGGATGAGGAATAAACAACAAGAGGGTCAAGGATATGGTAAAATATGACTTTTATGTCAGAATAGATCTTAGAAAACGACCATTGCTATCTAGGCTGGCGTCCTACGGTCGACACAACTCTGATACCACCTCTGTCACACCCGGTTTTTAAAGACAAACCGAATGCATAACTATATGTATGCCAGGATCAAGTTCCATACATATAGTGACTTCATCAGTGAATAATCAGCAACAGTATCACAAAAAGAGAATTTAAACACTATAAAGATTATCAGAGTTATACAGCTTATCGTGGAAACGGAGACTTCAAACTTCACAGGCAATCGACCGGGGGTTCCGCAGGCCTAGAACTCAGCATCATCTTCAAAAGACTTCAGATCACTTTCTCCTCTGAGCAGCAATTATAACAAGCATGAGTACACTTATGGTTGGTACTCAGCAAGTGTTGGGAATTATATGACATGAAGGCCAAAAGCAAGGAAAGGCTGACTGGCTTACTGCGATAAGCAATTTTAATTGGTCAAATTTTATTAGCACCTGATTACTATGGTATAAGTTCATACCAAAACCCACTTTAAAAGAAAATAGAAGAGATATAGAATAAGCATAACCACAACCATATACATGGTCCACAATAACCATAACCATAACAATGGTCCACGATTTAATTTATCTTCAAGTTCAATTAATCATATGAGGGTCCAAGCCGCTCTTAACCGTGAGCACGGCTGATATATCAGTTTCCACTCTGCAGAGGTTGTACACTTTACCCACAATTCGTGTCTCCCGATTTGCTCGAGGTAGCTAGCCTCTTAAACACTTCCGAGGTGAGTGGCAAGCGATTCACTACGAGGCCTTTACAAAGATTCCCTAACTTATGATAATCCGCTAAGGTTTCAAGTCAAAGCGGTCATAACCCTCCCTAATGAGGAAATACCTTAGCCAAGGACCACATAGCCATGTGCCTCAAAAGGACCGAGCTATACCCCGTCGATGCAACCCCTCTTGCCCTTTCGGTAAGATCGTCATAAGCTAGTGTTTCTAATTAATCAGCCAAGACCAGAGCCATATAGTATTGTGGTTGCACTGTTTTCCTGGGTGGTTCTCCATGTTCCAATTAAAACATATAATCTTATGATTAACATCACCAAAAGCATGAACATGGATAAAACAGGTGAAACATCATCATTGTTGCCATCATGATTATATACTATTCCCAAACCATAACCAGTTGAAGCAACTAAGCATTAGCTACCCAACAATAAAGATAAAACCCAGGTTGACAAGGAATGATCATAAAGACTAGGCATATCCTTAATTAGGATCCATTCAAAATTAGGACACATGCATGCATATAAAGAAAATGTTGTATTTATTGTGATTATTAGGACAAAAGCATGATCAAGGAAACACTTGCCTTTCTTTTAAAGAATAGCTGCTCGGAGTCTTCAACTCTTATTCTTGAAACTCTAGATCTTCAAAGCTCTTGGATCACGCTCCTTCTAACGTCACACAAGCATCCGATCGAAGCATACAAGCAAGCAAACAAACAAGAACAACTAAGAACAGATACAACAAACAAAAGGGAAAGCTTTAAAAGAGCGAACTAGAGGATAAGGCTCGCTGCTACGGTCACAAGAGCGCAAGAAACGCGGAAAACGGAGCTAGGGTTGAAAAGATACAGCTATCGGGAGATTTATGTTATGAAAGAAATAAAAGAACTATAGGCTTTCATTTATTTTAATTTAGAAAACCAATGTAAAAGATATTCAAAAGAGAATATCCCTAATTATAATTAACTTATATTATATTTGCATTTACAAAGACGAAGTAGAACTTAGTCAAATTTTATATACAATTCTCTATGTACAAATTACACTAATTAAATAATTAATTAGAAAAGAAAACTTGTGAGAACATCTAAACGCATAACTTTATGATTCGAGTTGAACTAAACAAATTAAATTACAAACACTTTTAAGTGGATATTAATCAAATTAACATTAATTATGAAAACCGGAGAAAAGACTTAATTGGATTTTATTTCGGAAAACTAGATGAGAGGATATTATTCAAATTAAATTGATATCTAATTTTAAAAACAGGAATTATGGTACAACAGCACTACTAAACGATAGCTTAGGATTTTAGAAGACTAACGCAAAAAGAAAGGATCGAAAAGGATCTAAAACGCGGAAACTACGCATAAAACAGCGCTGCAGGGACCTATACGCAATTAACTATAGACTTGAAGGGTTAGCTGAAAAGAAATATAAGACACAGAAAATAGGGCTCACAAATATAGAAAAGATTAGGGTTAGATCTGAAAATACCACGGGTGGGGCTGGATTGAGAAGATGGAAAAGATCTAGGGGTTTTTTGCGAAATCTGCAAGACACAGGAAAGAACATGAAAATTACATCTTTCTCCAGGGACTAAATCGCGAAAAGCTTGGAACAGCCTCCTATGGTGGCGGCGGGTACTGTAGCTCAGATTGCCGGCGATTTAGGGCACGAGAGCTCGCGGGAAGTGGGGCAAATGAAAGAGGACGACGAGGGGATTCCGTTCCATACCTAACTTACCCCGGGGATGCATCGTAGAGATCGAATTTCGCGGAGGAAGATGAAGGGCGGGTCTGTTCTGTTCCAAGCGGTTCTGCTCCTGTTCGTTCTGGGCGGCTGGGCTGGGGCAAGGGTGTTGCAGGCACGGCAGGGGGCGCAGCGCACGGCAAGGCCGGCCTGTAGGGGGTCGCGATGCTAGGCAATCCTAGGCGCACGGGATGCAGGAGGGCAGCGGCGCTGCTTCTGTTTCCTGGCGGCAGCTGCAGAGGCAGGGGCGGCCTGCTGGGGGGGGGCGCGACGCACGGATGAGGGTGCAGTGCAGGGCGGCCTGCAGGGGGCTCGGGCTGGCGGCCCTGGCGGCGCTGGTGCATGGCGATGCAGGGGCGTGCGGGGGGCTGGGCGACGACGCTCCTGGTGGCCGGCGGCAACACCTGTGCGAGGATGTGAAGGAAGAAGGAGAGCAGGGGCGCGAGGAAAAGCTAGGGCCGGCTACGTGGGTAGCAGAGATGCGATGCAGAGGCTAGGGTTACGCGAGAATTTATAGGGCACGCAGGAGCCGACGCAGGGGAGAAAAATTAGGGCCGGCTACTGGGGAAACAGGTGGTGCAAGACGCGTTTAAATGGGTCTGGAGATATCGTGCTGGGCTCCAACTCGAACAAGGGTACGGACGCAACGGCGCATCGGGCTGGGACTTGTTCTTGAGTCCGGATTGCTCACGGGAGATGGGATTGGACCGACCAGCAGGTCCCACAATTTAACGAGCAAAAAGAGAGGATAGAAGAGGTAACGGAAAGATGGAATGAGAACGGCCAAGCGAGTTCGATTATGGGCCGAAATAGGATCGGGTGAGGGCTGAACACGAAAACGAGCTGACAGAGCGGGTTGAATGTGAACGAGTTATTCAGGAGCGCGGAAAACAGAAGGAAGGGATTAAGCCGAGTCATTGGGGCTGACGGCGATCGAACATCATTGGAAAAATACCGAAGATCAGCCACGAGACGTCGTTTTCGAGCATGACCTGATCGGGGAGAACTGTTAGAGGATCGGGAGCTCGATGGAACTTCTTAATGATTCGGAGAGGATAAGGTTAAAAGGGATGTACAACAAAATACGGCTCGGTCCGACTACGATGAGAATCAAAATAGAAATATTTTCCAGAACACATTTTCAAGTTTAAAATAAATCTAGAAAAGTCCAGATAAATATTTTAAACCAAGAAAAATATATCTGGAAGAATCCCAAAAATTTCCGAGAAAACTCAGGAGGTAATTTGGGTCACGAGGATTCCAAATAAAATATTTGGGACTCATGAAAAAGAATTCTAGAGCTTTCCAAGTAAAAAAAATGGATCTAGCTCTTGGATAAATAGAATAAATGCCAGAAAAATCTTTAAAATTCTCAGAAAAATCCTATTGATAGATGAACACATGGTAAAAGATAGTCACATACTAAAATTGAATATTTTAGGGTGTGACAGAACTACCCCCCCTAAACAGAATCTCGTCCCGAGAATCTCAAGGGTTAGTGACAAAGACGAGAGTTAGGGCAAAAAGATTTCATCAAGAAGACAACAAGATTTCAAGGCGGGTATCGAGAAAGGAGAGAATTTGGATTTGGATCTTCACTTGCTTTCAGTTGGATTGAGCATAAGGCGTTGCGAGAGATTCACAAGGGCTGGTGATTGGAAGGGGAGATAGAACACAGAGTTTTTTTTTTATAAGAAGCAAGGCGAGATGGCAAGATGGGTATCAAGAAAAGGAGGGATGATGATTGGATCTTCTTCACGTGCTTCCAAGCAGATGGGGTTGACGAGAGATTTACAAAACCTTGTGGTCGAAAGGAGGCGACAAGGTAACAAGATGGGTATCAAGAAAGAGAGAAAACAGATTTGGGTCTTCTGTGCTAACTTTTGCTAAGGAGCAAGAAGACGGTGTCGAAGAGAGATTCGTGAAGTCTAGAGATAGAAAGGACAGATAAGGCAAAGAGCTTCTGACAAGGAGTAAAGCGATATGACAAGATGGGTATCGAGACAAAAGGATGGAATTTGGGTTTGGGTCTTTTCTGCTGGCTTATGCTTTGGAACGTGAGGATATCATGGTTGAAAAAACTAAGGAAGAAATGATGTCATTGTAGGCACAAATCCCACAACACATCAACGAGAAAAAAAAAAAAGGAGTCTAAGCAGTCAAGAGCAAAACAACAAGCATTACAAGCACACCAAAACAAACTATCAAACACCCAAAACTAGCGTTTTACAACCGATAAGGGAACCTCTTAAGTATGGGTCATACCCTAAATCTTCAGCATTCTTGATGTAGGCATCTCTCTAAGCCTGTCTGGCAGAACATTGACTTCTTGAGTGTAACGCCTATGAGTCCAGTGTAGTCTTCAGTTGCTCTAGCTTGACTTCTTGTAGTTGATGATTACTTCCATTCTTCGAGGTACAAGGTCGGACAGTCTAGCGTTTGTAACAAGAGAAGAGGATAAAATAAATCCACTTGGAATAGAATATAAGGGGATTTCCAAAGTGGCCAAACTTGAAATCAAGAAGGAGGTAAATTGGAACAAATGGATTCAAGTTAACCAATATCAACGAGGGGACAAGTGGACAAGGTAATTGTGAGATGTAAAAGCAATGGAAATGAGGGAATAAAAGAAAAGGATACAAAGTTAGATAAAAGCAGCATCAAGGGTGAGATAAATGAAGAAGGATGAGGAATAAACAACAAGAGGGTCAAGGATATGGTAAAATATGACTTTTATGTCAGAATAGATCTTAGAAAACGACCATTGCTATCTAGGCTGGCGTCCTACGGTCGACCATTGCTATCTAGGCAGGCCTAGAACTCAGCATCATCTTCAAAAGACTTCAGATCACTTTCTCCTCTGAGCAGCAATTATAACAAGCGTGAGTACACTTATGGTTGGTACTCAGCAAGTGTTGGGAATTATATGACATGAAGGCCAAAAGCAAGGAAAGGCTGACTGGCTTACTGCGATAAGCAATTTTATTTGGTCAAATTTTATTAGCACCTGATTACTATGGTATAAGTTCATACCAAAACCCACTTTAAAAGAAAATAGAAGAGATATAGAATAAGCATAACCACAACCATAAACATGGTCCACAATAACCATAACCATAACAATGGTCCACGATTTAATTTATCTTCAAGTTCAATTAATCATGTGAGGGTCCAAGCCGCTCTTAACCGTGAGCACGGCGGATATATCAGTTTCCACTCTGCAGAGGTTGTACACTTTACCCGCAATTCGTGTCTCCCGATTTGCCCGAGGTAGCTAGCCTCTTAAACACTTCCGAGGTGAGTGGCAAGAGATTCACTACGAGGCCTTTACAAAGATTCCCTAACTTATGATAATCCGCTAAGGTTTCAAGTCAAAGCGGTCATAACCCTCCCTAATGAGGAAATACCTTAGCCAAGGACCACATAGCCATGTGCCTCAAAAGGACCGAGCTATACCCCGTCGATGCAACCCCTCTTGCCCTTTCGGTAAGATCGTCATAAGCTAGTGTTTCTAATTAATCAGCCAAGACCAGAGCCATATAGTATTGTGGTTGCACTGTTTTCCTGGGTGGTTCTCCATGTTCCAATTAAAGCATATAATCTTATGATTAACATCACCAAAAGCATGAACATGGATAAAACAGGTGAAACATCATCATTGTTGCCATCATGATTATATACTATTCCCAAACCATAACCAGGTGAAAAATGGATCTAGCTCTTGGATAAATAGAATAAATGCCAGAAAAATCTTTAAAATTCTCGGAAAAATCCTATTGATAGATGAACACATGGTAAAAGATAGTCACATCCTAAAATTGAATATTTTAGGGTGTGACAAAACTCTAGCTTGTGATGATCTTACCGAAAGGGCAAGAGGGGAGTGCGTTGATGGGGTATAGCCCGGTCCTCTTGAGGTGTAGATATGTTCCTGGGTAAGGCGTCTACCTCATTAGGGAGGATTATGACCACTGCGGCCTGAAACCTTAGCGGATTGTCATAAGTTAGGGAATCTTTGTAAAGGCCTCGTAGTGAATCCCTTGCCACTCACCTCGGAAGTGTTTAAGAGGCTAGCTACCTCAGGCAAATCGGGAGACACGAATTGTGGGTAAAGTGTACAACTTCTGCAGAGTGAAAACTGATATATCAGCCGTGCTCACGGTTAAGAGCGGCTTGGACCCTCACATGATTAATTGAACTTGAAGATAAATTGAATCGCGGACCATGGCTATGGTTATGGTTATTGTGGACCATGTTTATGGTTGTGGTTATGCTTATGCTGTATCTCTTCTCTCTCTTTTAATGTGGGTTTTGGTATGAACTTATACCTTAGTAATCAGGTGCTAATAAAATTGACCAACTAAAATTGCTTATCGCAGTAAGCCAGTCAGCCTTTCCTTGATTTTGGCCCTCATGTCATATAATTCCCAACACTTGCTGAGTACCAACCATAAGTGTACTCACGCTTGTTATAATTGCTGCTCAGAGGAGAAAGTGATGTGAAGTATTTTGAAGATGATGCTGAGTTCTAGGCCTGCGCAACCCCCGGTCGATTGCCTGTGAAGTTTGGAGTCTACGTTTCCAGGATAAGCTGTATAACTCTGATAATCTTTATAGTCTTTTAATTCTCTTTTCGTGATACTGTTGCTGATTATTCACTGATGAAGTCACTATATGTATGGAACTTGATCCTGGCATACATATAGTTATGCATTCGGTTTGTCCTTTAAAAACCGGGTGTGACAGAGGTGGTATCAGAGCTGTGTCGACCGTAGGACGCCAGCCTAGATAGCAATGGTCGTTTTCTAAGATCTATTTTGACCTAAAAGTCATATTTTACCATATCCTTGACCCTCTTGTTGTTTATTCCTCATCCTTCTTCATTTATCTCACCCTTGATGCTGCTTTTATCTAACTCTGCATCCTTTTCTTTTATCACCTCCTTTCCATTGCTTTTACATCTCACAATCTCCTTGTCTACTTGTACTCTCATTGGCATGGGTTACCCTGTATCCAATTGTACCAATTTATCTCCTCCTTGATTTCAAGTATGTTCACCTTGAAAATCCCTTTGCCTACAATTCAAAAGTGATTTTCTTCTCTCCTCTTGTTACAAATGCTAGATTGTCCGACTTTGTACCCCGAAGGAAGGAAGTAATGTCTACTACAAGAAGTCAAGCTAGAGCAACTGAAGACTACACTGGACTCATAGGCGTTACACTCAAGAAGTCAATGTTCCGCCAGACAAGCTGAGAGAGATGCCTACATCAAGAATGCTGAAGCTTTAGGTTATGACCCATACTTAGGAGGTTTCCCTTTTCAATTGTAAAACGCTAGTTTCGGTTGTTTGATAGTTTGTTTTGGGTGCTTGTAATGCTTGTTGTTTTGCTCTTGACTGCTTAGACTCCTTGTTTTTCTCGTTGATGTGTTGTGGGATTTGTGCCTACAATGACATCATTTATCCCTTAGTTTTCTCAACCACAATATCCTCACATTCCAAGGCATGAGCCAGCAGAAAAGACCCAAACCCAAATTCCATCTTTTTGTCTCGATACCCATCTTGTCATCTCGCTTTACTCCTGGTCAGAAGCTCCTTGCCTTATCTCTCCTTTCTATCTCTAGACTTTACAAATCTCTCGCCAATGACGTCTTCTTGCTCCCTAGCGAAAGTTAGCACAGAAGACCTAAATCCGTTTTCTCTCTTTCTTGATACCCATCTGGTTACCTTTTCACCTCCTTTCCACCACAAGGTTTTGTAAATCTCTCGTCAACCCCATCTGCTTGGAAGCATGTGAAGAAGACCCAACCAACTTCCCTCCCCTTCTTGTTACCCATCTTGCCATCTTGCCTTACCCCTTATAAAAAAAAACTCTGTGATCTATCTCCCCTTCCAATCACCAGCCCTTGTGAATCTCTCACAACGCCTTCTGCTCAATCCAGCTGAAAGCAAGTGAAGATCCAAATCCAAATTCTCTCTTTTCTCGATACCGACCTTATTATCTTGTCGCCTCCTTGATGAGATCTTTTTGCCCTAACTCTCGTCTTTGTCACCAGCCCTTGCGAATCTCGGGACGAGATTCTGTTTAAGGGGGGTAGTTCTGTCACACCCTAAAATATTTAATTTTAGGATGTGACTATCTTTTAAGTTGTGTTCATCTATCAATAGAATTTTCTGAGAATTTTAAAGATTTTTCTGGCAATTATTCTATTTATCTTAGAGCTAGATCCATTTTTATTTTATTTGGAAAGCTCTAAAATTCTTTTTCATGAAGTCCAAATATTTTATTTGGATTCCTCGTGTCCTAAAATTACCTCCCGAGTTCTCCTCGAAAAATTTTGGGATTCTTCCGGATATATTTTCTTGGTTTGAAATATTTATCTGGACTTTTGTAGATTTATTTAAAACTTGAAAATATGTTCTGGAAAATATTTCTATTTTGATTTTCATCGCAGTTGGATCGAGCCGTATTTTGTTGTACGTCCTTTTAACCTTATCCTTTCCGAATCTTTAAGATGTCCCATCGAGCTCCCGATCCTTTAACCGTTTCCCCCGATCAAGTTATACTTGAAAACGACGCCTCGTGGCTCGTCTTCAGTGTTTTTCCGATGATGTTCGCTCACCATCAGCCCCAACGACTTGGCCTGATCTCTCTTTTCTCTTTTTCACGTTCTCGAACAGCTCGTTCATGTTCAACTAGCAGTCAGCTTGTTTTCGTGTTTAGCCCTCACCCGATCCTGTTTCGGCCCATAACCGAATCCCTCGGCCTCACATCGGTCCCTTGCTCGCTAAATCCTCGACCCCGCACCCCCACCAGCCAGGCTCGATCGAGTCCAGGTGCTGCACGATGGTCATTTTTTCCTTGGCGTATCGATCATGCCAAGCCATGACGTTTCGCTCTATAAAAATCCGCGAGTCGAGCCCCCGTTCCAATCTGCTTGTTCTGCACGCCGCCCTCCCCTTGTGCCCTAACCCCTGCACCTATATAAAACATACTTGAGACCCTGCGCATCGCCTTTCTTCTGCCCTTGTAGCCAGCCCTAGCTTTTCCTCGCGCCCCTGCTCTCCCTCCTCCTGCACGTCCACGAACAGATGCCATCGCCGTCGCTCCTGACTCCTGCTGCTCGTGCCCCTGCTGCTGCAGCTGCCCTCTCCTGTCGCCGGCCACCAGGATGCCATGCCCCTGCCTCTGCGTCGCCCCCTGATGCCCAAGTCCTGCAGCCGCAGCGCCCCTACGGATCGGCCTTGCCCAACCCCCAGGCGCCTAACCCCCTATGCGCCTCCCTCCTGTTTCCAGCGCACCACCAGAACGCCGCCAGGAACTGAAGCTGCTGCCCGTGCGTCTTTTCCTCCACGCCCTGGCCCCGCACCTCCTGCGCGCCTGCCCCTACCCCTGCCCGCTCTCCCCCTGCAGCGCCGCCCCTCTCTTGCAGGCCGCCACCAGGAACAGGAGCAGAACCGCCAGGAAACAGGAGCCGAACCGCCTGGAACAGAACAGACCCGCCCTTCATCTTCCTCCACGAAATTCGATCTCTACGATGCATCCCCGGGGTAAGTTAGGTATGGAACGGAATCCCCTCGTCGTCCTCTTTCATTTGCCCCACTTCCCGCGAGCTCTCGTGCCCTAAATCGCCGGCAATCTGAGCTACAGTACCCGCCGGTCACCATTGCAGGCTGTTTCAAGCTTTTTGCAGATTGGTCCCTGGAAGATTCTGTAATTACCGTGAAAATTCCTGTGTCTTGCAAAAATTGTAGGAAACCCCCTATATCTTTTCCATCTTTTCAATGCAGCCCCACCATAAAAATTTTTCAGATCTAACCCTAATCTTTTCCTGTTTTGCAAGCACTATTTTCTGTGTCTTGTATTTCTTTTCAGCTAACCCTTGAAGTCTATAGTTAATTGCGTATAGGTCCCTGCAGCGCTGTTTTATGCGTAGTTTCCGCGTTTTAGATCCGTTTTGATCCGTTCTTTTTGCGTTAGTCTTCTAAAACCCTAATCTATTGTTTAGTAGTGTTGTTGTGCCGTAATTCCTATTTTTAAAATTATATATTAATTTAATTTGAATAATATCCTCTCATCTAGTTTTCCGAAATAGAATCCAATTAAGTCTTTTCTCCGGTTTTCATAATAAATGTTAATTTGATTAATATCAACTTAAATATGTTTATAATTTAATTTGTTTAGTTCAACTCGAATCATAAAGTTCGACGTTTAGATGTTCTCACAAGTTTTCTTTTCTAATTAATTATTTAATTAGTGTAATTTATACATAGAGAATTGTATATAAAATTTGACTAAGTTCTACTTCGTCTTTATAAATGCAAATATAATATGAGTTAATTATAATTAGGGATATTCTCTTTTGAATATCTTTTACATTAGTTTTCTGGATTAAAATAAATGAAGGCCTATAGTTCTTTATTTCTTTTTAATATAAATCTCCCGATAGCTGTATCTTTTCAACCCTAGCTCCGTTTTCCGCGTTTCTTGCGCTCTCGTGACCGTAGCATCGAGCCTTATCCTTTAGTTCGCTCTTTTAAAGTTTTCCTTTTGTTTGTTGTATCTGTTCTTAGTCGTTCTTGTTTGTTTGCTTGCTTGTATGTTTTGGGCCCGTTGCTTGTGTGACGTTAGAAGGAGCGTGATCCAAGAGCTTTGAAGATTTAGAGTTTCAAGAACAAGAGTTGAAGACTCTGAGCAGCTATTCTCTAAAAGAAAGGCAAGTGTTTCCTTGATCATTCTTTTATCCTAATAATCACAATAAATATAACTTTTTCTTTATATGCATGCATGTGTCCTAATATTGATGGATCCTAATTAAGGATATGCCTAGTCTTTATGATCATTCCTTGTCAACCTGGGTTTTACCTTTATGTTGGGTAGCTATTTGCTTAGTTGCTATAACTAGTTCTGGTTTGGGAATAATATATAACCATGATGACAACAATGATGATGTTTCACCTGTTTTATCCATGTTCATGTGTTATGCGTTGTTAATACAAGATTATATATTTTAATCGGAACATGGAGAACCACCCAGGAAAACAGTGCAACCACAATACTATATGGCTCTGGTCTTGGCTAATTAATTAGAAACTCTAGCTTATGATGATCTTACCGAAAGGGCAAGAGGGGAGTGCGTTGATGGGGTATAGCCCGGTCCTCTTGAGGTGTAGATATGTTCCTGGGTAAGGCGTCTACCTCATTAGGGAGGGTTATGACCACTGCGGCCTGAAACCTTAGCGGATTGTCATAAGTTAGGGAATCTTTGTAAAGGCCTCGTAGTGAATCCCTTGCCACTCACCTCGGAAGTGTTTAAGAGGCTAGCTACCTCAGGCAAATCGGGAGACACGAATTGTGGGTAAAGTGTACAACCTCTGCAGAGTGAAAACTGATATATCAGCCGTGCTCACGGTTAAGAGCGGCTTGGACCCTCACATGATTAATTGAACTTGAAGATAAATTAAATCGCGGACCATGGCTATGGTTATGGTTATTGTGGACCATGTTTATGGTTGTGGTTATGCTTATGCTGTATCTCTTCTCTCTCTTTTAATGTGGGTTTTGGTATGAACTTATACCTTAGTAATCAGGTGCTAATAAAATTGACCAACTAAAATTGCTTATCGCAGTAAGCCAGTCAGCCTTTCCTTGATTTTGGCCCTCATGTCATATAATTCCCAACACTTGCTGAGTACCAACCATAAGTGTACTCACGCTTGTTATAATTGCTGCTCAGAGAAGAAAGTGATGTGAAGTCTTTTGAAGATGATGCTGAGTTCTAGGCCTGCGCAACCCCCGGTCGATTGCCTGTTAAGTTTGGAGTCTACGTTTCCAGGATAAGCTGTATAACTCTGATAATCTTTATAATCTTTTAATTCTCTTTTCGTGATACTGTTGCTGATTATTCACTGATGAAGTCACTATATGTATGGAACTTGATCCTGGCATACATATAGTTATGCATTCGGTTTTGTCCTTTAAAAACCGGGTGTGACAGGGGAAGAGTAGGGTCTTCAAAGACATTACCTGAAAAACATATAACTAGCAAGGCTGAGTATACTAATACTCAGCAAGGCTTACCCGAGATTGTGTATACTTAGCCTGTAATTAGACTCATGAAGGCATTATAAAGGTTCTGAGTTCATTTTCAGCTGAAAAGCAACAAGAGTATGAACTATTTTCAAATTTTAGCTTTCACATTCTAGTTGATTATCCATTCTAGGTTAGCACCTACACTAAGCAAACAAGGTAGAGATTATCATTCAACATGATTATTCCATCAATAGTTATACTTCTTACTCTGCGTGGCAAAAGGGATAAGCAGTCTCAATCTTCGTGAGAAACGGACGATTCTGAATCGAATTCAACCTTGCAAGGTAAACCTAACTCACACGCTTGGAATACCAACAGGTCGTTCCAAAGCAACCGTTTCCCTCATATTCTGGGTTATGGATCAGTGCCACCATAAGCGACTGCAGGACCGTACGCACACCAATTGTGCAGGACATACGTCTGTAGCGCGACTACATGATCCGTATTCCTGTCTGCCTTGCAGAACGTACTCCCACACGTCGGTGCGTATGAACATAAAATAAAGATCGAGTGGTGGAGACATGTCCATTTGCCGGGCCATTCAGGTACTAGGCTTACCGCTTACCATATTTCCCAGCATGTGGCTAGTACTTTCAAACGCTTAGCCACCACTACCACACACTTCGACCTTATCAACTTTTATCAACACAGACGGGCAAACTTCCAGGTCATGTTACTGCACATGACCCCGTCCATGATCCTTATAGTGACTGCGAAATGGTAAACATTCAACTCCTATATCGCGCGAGTGACAGGAAATCACCCGACTTCTACCGGTCCTATTAGCGGAGCATCTATCCGATAAGGACTCGGGTACAATACACTGGATTCCTAGTATCCATGCATCTAGGATTTCATTACAATTCCTGGACTTAATGCATAAGTATAGACAAATAAACATAGATTGCAGTGTAAATAAAGTAGTGGGATATGTCCGGGGCTTGCCTTTACTGGTGGGGCTGGAGTCAGGGATGTTAGTATTATTATCTTCCGAACTTTGGTTTGGGGCTTCCGATAATTCCTTGGTGACATTCATTTGGTCTTCAGAAATATCCTCTGCAGACTCCTGTGAGATCTCGTAGGTACCATCTACGGAAGTAGTCGTATCTACATGCAATGCAACATTACATTCAAAGTGTGCACATAAAACTATCTTAATTCACGATAAAGTTGCAATCCAACACTCATTTAACATACTACTCACATAACAACCAAAAAGATCTGAAACTAAACTTAGACAGAGCTTTAGGGGTAGAATTAATTAGAATCGGCTACTTGTTGAAGATTACGATAGAGCCGATTGGAAACAACAGGGGTTTAGTCGATAGAATCGGTAAAGGAGGGAGCCATCTACATAGTATTAGGAAACCTGCTGATTTCTGTTTGGAAGGAAAATTGGCAGGAGCAATCTCTGTATATGAGTAGAAAAGATTAGCCGATTTGGGTTCACCTAAGGTCAAATCAGCTGATATGGAGAGGAACATTAAAGGTACAGTACTTCAAGTACAGAAAAAGGAAGGATCTTGCCGATTAGACTATCAGCATGTCTTTGGTCTATCTAATTGGTTGGTGCATTGGTCTTGGCCTTAACCGATTCATGTGCATCAGGTCTAGCCGATTGGAGGTTTACTGGTGCTAGTTGATTGGCTAAAGCTGTATCGGCGTAGCTAGTTGACTAGTGCGAGTAACTAGCCGATGGTGTATTGGTAGACTAGTCGAACTATGTATTCGTATGGTCTGTGTCTTGGCGTATTCAGCCGATTGGTGGGTTGGCTGTGTAGCTGGTTTTCATCCTTAATGTTCTCCTATATTTACTGGGGCATATCAGCTGTGTAGCTGATTGTCTTACTTTGCACTAACTATCTAACTGAGATGTGCCTAAGTGCTATCTTAGGTAACTAGGTGTGCTTGTATCGGCTTGATTACGTCAGCACAACAATTGGGTGACGTACAGCCGATGGGATTATCTAAGCCGGACTTGTTACAAGAACTAGGTGGAACAGAACACTAACATCAGACTAGGCTGATGTAACCACAAGCGCGGAACTAGACTGAAGAGGATGTGGTTGATAGGCTTGTGCCGATAGATGTGCAGCTAAAGAAGGCATGTGGTGGATAGGCATATAGTCGATGGGTGTCTTACAGACGCGTAGCCAAAAGGCATATGGCCGATAGGTATATAGCCAATTTCCTAGCTGATAAATCGGCTGATAGAAGTGTGTGGATAAGGATGGGAAGACTGAGGATTGATCGGCCATACTTGACCGATATGGAAAACAACTAGAATCGGCTTGGATCAGTTGATAGCAAGAATCCTAAGATCGTGTGTGCATCTCCGATACATCGACTATGTGCAGCCGATGTAGGACAGAACAAAAGAATTGTATCGGCAGTAGCCGATATTAGAAAGGTAACAACTGTATCGGCTAACCAGCTGATGGTAGAAGCATATCAAAAGAAATGCATCGGCTAACAGCTGTTACACAGAAACATCATAGACTCAAAGGAAACGGATGCTTAGCGGCTGAGCTAATAGCCTACGCTGAAGCATAGCTGCAGAGATGTATTAGCTAAGCAGCAGATACACATGAATTAATAAGGGTCCTTATACGAAAAGGACCTTAAGGAGACTGCATTCAAGACAAGGATAACGTTTTGATGGCAAGGACATGAGCACTCGTGTGAAAGGATTAACTAAATATCACACACCTCTACTTGAGACCTACATCCTATGATTTACCTTTCAGCTACAACACATGCATATAACATAAGGTACAAATAAAGCACTCATTCCCTAATATTTAACCTAGACCACAAATCAAAGACTTTCAACTCAAGATCACAACATAAAACATGTAGATTTTGACTTAAGGATTCAAACAAAACTGGTTTTGTACATTTATGAATTTCCTACGAATTTCTATGAAATGTAGAAGTTCACTGATTTGAAATAAAGAAGGCTCTGGAAATTTTATAGAGAACACCCTAGAACCTTCTAAATCAAAGCAATTAAGTTCCTAGTCGGGGAAAATAGAGAACAGGAAGAAGACGACGATGTTCTGGCAAAGGAAGTTGCCGGCATTAGGAAGATTCAGTGGGTCAGGGCAAACCTTAGGGTAGCCTTGGTTGTGGAGGAGAACGGGTGGAAAGTGAATTCCCGTGGTGAACAGGATCGGCGATGAGAAGTGCTCGACGGTGACGAGGTTCCGTGGGTGACGAAGAAGCTTGCCGGGGGGAAAAAGTTGTAGTGGGTGGAGGATGGCTGGAGGGATATTCCTCACGGTGACCTATGGCTGCGGTAGTCGACTTTGCCATGGCAATGATGTTTCGGCATACAAGGATCGAAGAGGCTCGATAGGGGTCCAGGAGTTTCTTCGAGATGTTGTGGTCTTGCTCGGGCGATCGACGAGGAATAGGAGCTGCTGGACATCGTGGATTTATGGGACGAGACGATGGAGCCGGATTGGTTCGCTATGCCGACTCCTCCGCGAACCTCAGGGGCCTCCTGTTCACGGGCTAAGCCTCCTCTGCTCACGCGCGTGTGCTGCAGAAACACAGTCGGCACACCCGCGTAGCCTCATGCAGGACCGCCGCGCTTGGTCGCATCTCCGGTGCGCCGCTCCCGCTCTGCTCTCACACCACTAGCCCTTAACCTGCTCGCGCATGGTCTGTTGCCTTGCACGCGCACTCGCCGGCGGAAACGAACCGAGCCGGCCACCGGTAGAACACTCCCGCTCGCACCCGTAGACGCACCAGTCCAATTCCGCCTGGACCTCCGCCTTCGCTTCGCCGCGCCACACTCGCCCCCTCTGCCTCCGCGAGGGCCGTGGTCTGCCTGCATCAGGGCCATGCCTTCCGCTGCCTTCTCTTCGACGGCCTCCGACGTCCTCCACGCGCGGCCCCACTGCTCCCGTGCGGATCTGGCCACAGCCGCCGCACTACAGCTCCTCCCGCACCGCACGCGACCTCCCTGCACACCGACCCGGTCGCGGCCTGAGCTCGCCCAGCGGGGACACCGCCACGCGCTGCACGTCGCCGCCCTGCACGCCGTCGCCCTGCACGCTGTGACACTCAGGTATTTGATATGGTCACACCCTAAAGTTTTGATATGTTTTTATGTGTAAAGTATAGCAAAGGTGTGCTTTATGTGTGCAATGTTAAGGAAAAGTAATAGTTATGTAATTAAATTTACCTAGAGGTCCTTTTATGCAAAATGGGTGGAATAGAGGGAAAAGTTTAAAAGCATGAGGGTTGTTTTGCAAAAGGTAATATCTGTGGTTAAATTGCAAAAATATGTAAAATTACCCTTGGGTATATATGTAAAAGTGTTTTTAACCATAGGACTTACATAAAATGTGAAAATTTTACTAAGTCTAAAATATCTTCAAAACTGTTGCTCAACTACAGATGAACCTTAAAGAGAAGTTGTAGAGTTTGAAAAACCATGCACTTTTGCTTTTTGGACCATCTTCATTTGAGCACTGGTTTAAAAGTTGCAAGCTCTTTACAGTCAGGTCCCTGCTTTTCTCTAAAATTGCAAATCAGTCCCTAGTTCAGTTCCTCCCCCTTCTTCCTCCTGGCGCCTCTGCTCTCTGCTCTGCTTCCTGGTTCCTCCTGCCGCCGGCGCAGAGCATTGGTCTAGGCCACCGCCGGTCATCTCCTGTGCCTCCCCCGCCCACGCGTCTATCCCCTGCTCAACCACCGCTCTAGCCCCCTCCTGTTGGCGTCTTGCCCGCACGCCACGGCGTCCGCGCGATGCCAGCGCTGCTCGCCGGCGGCTCTGTCGCCGCCGAGCCTCTGCGGTTCATTTCCCCCCTAGCTCCCGCAAACCAAGGCTCTGCTCGTCGTGCCCTCCCTTCTCACCCTGTTTGCCTATAAAAGGGGCGCTCCAAACCCTCACGCGCGTGCACAGAAATCCGCCGCCCTCCATCAACGCCGCCGTGACCTCGGTGCCTCGTGGAGCTTCCCCCTCCGCCCTTTTCCTCCCTAAATTGACAGCACCCCTACCTTCCCCGTCCCCCACCGCACCTCCCTAGCCCAGCCCCTTCTTCCCCTGGACGCCGGAGCCCCATCGCCGCCGTGCGCCTCCGGCCGCCGGCTCGGCCTTCCGTGGGCAGCACTGCTCCGACCGCCTCGAGTCCCTTCAAGACCACCAATAGGTAGCCCGAAGTCTCCTCATGCTCTCCCTCCTCTTCCCCCTCACCGCCGGCGACCCCCACGGCCGGGATTTGGCCGGTCCCGAGCTCCTCCCCGCCGGCCATGGCCGTGGATCCAATTGCTTTGTGTATTTTCTTTCTAGGGGGTTATCCGCTAAATGTAGGGGCTGATTTGTAATAGAAGTAGTTGTTATTTCATGTGAATGTGTTTCCTGTCTTGCAAAATTCGTAGTAATTCGCAGAAAAATCCAAAAATGGCAAATCTAGTCTTGTTAGAAACTAGATTTCAAACTCTATGACTTTTTTTAATGGAGTTTAGTCTGAAACAAAATACTTTTATCTTTATTTTAAACCTAAGATTAAGGAGTAGTTTATGCTTAAACTTTGATATTTCATGCCTTGTTACTTATGAAGTTGGCATGAATGTTCTATAAGCTTTAGGTAACTTTGTGCAAAGTTTCAAACTCAAATTTGATTTAAATTTAACTTCTTTTAATTTGAACTTTCAAAATTTGATATTATTAACTAAACTTATTGTATAACCTTTTCTAATTGAAATTTATTGTCATTCGCTAATGTGATATTATTTGATGTTTGATATATAATCAAATTTCCAAAACCTATGATCTTTTATTTAAAAGTTTTGAATTTAAATTTTGGTTCATTTTAAATTTAATTTAAATGTTTTAGTTCTTATTTGCAACAAACTCCACAATATCTTTGTGATTTCTTTATAAATAGTGTTTCAAACCTAAACCTCTTTATTTTATGAATTCTTGTGTGATAATTGGATGAGTTACAACATTTGAAATGTGAAATCTTAAATTTAAATTTCATTTTTTTAATTTATTACATCTCATATAGAATCAACGACGCTCGACGATGGGGACTACGAATTGGTCTTAGGACAAGACCAAGGCCTTCCAGAAGATCCAACGCAAGTCGTCGAGGGACTAACTGAAGCCCCGAACCCAAGTTCGGAAGCCTCTGACACTCTCACCCCCACCCCCACTCAAGAAGGCAAGCCCCGGACATATCCTACTACTTTACTTACACTGCAATCTATGTCTATCTATATTATACCTTGCATTAAGTCTAGGAATTGAAGTGAAACCCTAGATGCATGAATCCTAGGAATCCAATGTAATGCTCCCGAGTCCTTATCGAATAAATGCTCCGCTAATAGGACCGGTAGAAGTCGAGTGATTTCCTGTCACTCGCGCGATATAGGAGTTGCATGTTTACCTTCCTGCAACCACTATAAGGATGACGGACAGGGTCATGTGTTGTATCATGACCTGGAAATTTACCCTGTCTGTTTCGTTAAAGAGTTGATAAGGTCGATATGTGTGGTAGTGGTGGCTAAGCGTTTGAAAGTACTAGTCACATGCCGCGAAATATGGTAAGCGGTAAGCCTAGTACCCGAGTGGCCCGGCGAATGGACATGTCTCCACCACTCGATTTTTATTTTATGTTTACACGCACCGACGTGTGGGAGTACGTTCTGCAAGGCAGACAGGAATACGGGTTTTGTAGTCGCGCTACAGACGTATGTCCTGTACACATTGGGTGTACGTACGGTCCTGCAGTCGCTTGTGGTGGCCCTGATCCATAACCCGGAATATGAGGGAAACGGTTGCTTCGGAACAACTTGTGGATGTTCCAAGCGTGTGTGTTAGGTTTACCTTGCAAGGTTGAATCTCGATTCAGGAATCGTCCGCCTCTCACGATGCATGAGACTGCTTATCCCTTTTACCACATTGAGTAAAAAGTGTAACTGTTGATGAGATAATCTTGGTGGATGATAATATCTATCATGCTTGTTTAGTATAGGTGCTAACCTAGAATGGCTAATCAAGCTAGAATCTGAAAGCTAAAACTTGAAAATAGTTTATACTCTCTGTTGCTTTTCAGCTAAAAATAAACCCAGAGCCTCTATAATGCCTGCATGAGTCTAGTTACGAGCTAAAGTATACCCAATCCCGGGTAAGCCTTGCTGAGTATTAGAATACTCAGCCTTGCCAATATCTGTTTCAGGTATAACCTTTGAAAATCCCACGGACAACCTTGTGTGGCCAACGTCCGTCCCTTTTGGCTGGTCCGTGGAGTGGGACCCGTCCCCGGCCGGCACTGACCCTCCGGAGTGACACCAGGCCTTGGGCTAAGCTTGGTGTTCGCCTTCGCGACGTGTGAAGTCGCGTAAAACTTCTTCTTCCGCTGTGAGTTTGGACAAGCTGTTATGCTTGTTAGTTTGAACATGGTTGTATAAATTTACTTTTCTTTGAACTCGGTTTGTAATAATGTATATATGGCTGTAAATTAAAGTTGATGAGCTATTCTGTGATGTGAACTCGCCTTCGTGCAAGGTAAACCTGCTTCGATCCTGCTGAACCGTGGTTGTATCGGGCGGTGACCCGACAGACCAAAGGATTGTTCCGTTTGAAGTGCGTTGGGTTGATTGCAGTTGTACGGCGATCAATAGCGCACTTAAGCCGGAATAATTCGAGCGGTTCTGCCACAGCTGGTATCAGAGCTGTAGGTTTACTTTTGCATCTGGAAAAGTTCTTAAAAAAATGTTTTCTGGATAAAAGATTGCCAACAAATGAGTTTATATGTCACGTTAGATCCATTAAGGTTGATAATTAGAACGTAAAGCCCTAGGGATTTATATGGGAAGTATCAGGTGGCTATTAGTATCTATATATGTATAAATCTGACTTGCAGCACTACTTTCTGTTAAACCTTAAATTCCTGCATAATCCAATCTTACTTCCTGTAACGACATCTACGAACGGAGGTAAGAAGGTAAGGATCCTCAGCCAACTGAGGGAGCTTGGCCTTCCCGTCGGTGATGCGAACCGAACGCGGTTTCTGAAGCAGTGGCCTACTTGAGATGCTGCCAATATACCAACTTAGGTTGATTATATTGGGAGTATATGGTTCGGTGCAGGGTATGGCGATCGCTGTTCATACCCCCGCATTTTGCGGTACCCCGCGTGAATATGTTGTTTCGATGACGTATGTTAACGTTGTCTGTACGGCAGTAATTGTACAGATGCTGTTTCTATAGTGAGCAGTAATGTTTGGGGACGCTTTCATGTCGTGCTGCCATGAAAGGTTCAGGAGATATATATATGTGCATTTTTCTGCAGGTACACTAACCACGATTACGCTATTAGGATGCGTAGGGTTTATCGATTAGTTATATATAGTGAGAGACGTATGGTTATGCCACCGAGATTAACTACGTAAGTCCGAACATATTCGGCAGTTGTTTTGGTTGTGAGGACGAGCAGTGCGTGCATGCATCATTTGTTAACAAAAGAAATTTCATATAGGAAGGATATGTTGTTTGCCTTAGGAATGGGCTAATAGAGTTTTTAATGATAGTTTTAGGTTGGGTATCTTATATAGAATCTTAGTTTTTCATCTGATTTCCAGCCTTGCGGTTATCAGAATTGGTTATCTTGCTCTGTTTATCTTGTACTCTTTTAACAAGATAAAAAGTTTCACCATTTGCATTCTGGTCGCAGATGGCAGCACCTTCCAATGTCTTTTGGGATCCGGAAGGGCACCTCCATACCAATGCCCTTCATTGGGAAGGTTTTCCCCGTTTACTTTGGGAGTCCTTGCAAACCTTCTGTTATACGGAACCTCCTCAGTATGACGCTGTGGAACATTTGGAAGAAGGAATCCATAGGGCTCATGTCAGGATGACTATTCCCCAGCATCCTTTTCGTTCACAATGGCAGCCTATTGAGATCAGCATGATAGGCTACCGAATTGTGGATACTATCGAAGCACAGCTTTAGAAGCCATTTATGCCTTTTGCAGTCAACACCCCAAGGAAGTTGTAGGACAGCCCATTGGTTTGTTTGCTACAACAGATCCTGGTGAAGCAGAGCGGGACCTCGGGACAATTCCAGAGAGTCATAGACTGGAAGGTCCACCAGAAGAAGTACTACAAGGGATGAGGCGTTTCACGGGCGTGCAGTACCATTATCACTTGTTGCTACGCCGTGAGATAGGCCATCTGATTAAGGCTGCGCGAATCTCCACGGGGAAGCTGCCAGATACATCACCCAGGTGGATCAACTCCGAGCGGTGGTAATCGAGAAGAATGGGATTATTGCTACTCAAAACGAGACTATCCACCATCAGGAAGATCAGATTAATGAGAGTGATCATATAATCACTCAGCGGGATACTGTTATTGAGTTTCTACAGACACAAGTCCAAGATCTGATCCTTGCGGTAGATGACGCTCAAGCTCAGATTGAGGAATTGCAACAGCCCCCGATTCCTCCCGTAGCACCGGCAGCACCTGAGGCTGAAGAGGAAGATCCCGAGGAGATTGAAGGGGTCTCAGAACTTGATTCTGAGCACGGGGATCCTGTTGTCAGTCCTTATCATTCCTCTTCTGGAAATCAGTCATCAGTGGGAAATTTTGATGACTTTTAGTTGTGGTTGAGAGGGTGATGGTTTAGATGTGATTAGTGTATAAGATGTAACATAAGTAGTGTGTAGATTATTTAGTTATAAAGCCACTTGTTGTATGTGTGGCATGTACTTTTAGATTAAAGCTTGTAATAATTTGAGTGTGTTAGTGTAAGATGTAAGGATATCAGTATCTGTATAGTAATCTAAATCCTGAGTTTTGGTTATCTTGTTCAAAATCTGTGTATCTGTATAAATGGATTGAATGGAGCATATGCATTACAATTCCGTATGGTAATTGCATATTATCTGAAACTGGAGTAAGATTATGGTTGATAATGGATGTCTCCTTTATTTCAGATGGTTGGAGCTACTCGTGGAACCCCGGAAGGATTCCGGGTAGGTCAGCCTGGTAGTTCTCAGCAACCACCACCGCCACCTCCAAATTTGGCCGAGGTTATGGCCCGACAAACTGAGCTTCTTAATCAACTTGTGCAAGCTCAAATGGGCCACTTCCAGCAGCAACCTCGAGGCCGAGGTGAACCTTTGTCGGCTAGTTATCAGGACTTTCTCAGCACCCAACCTCCTTTGTTTCATAAGGCCGATGAACCTTTGGACGCAGACGCCTGGTTGCGAACTATTGAATCCAAGTTTGCTTTATTGCCAGCCCCATGTTCAGATGAGAACAAGGTGCTCTTTGCAGCCTAGCAACTCCGGAGCACTGCCCGTCTCTGGTGGGAACAGTTCCATGCTATGCAACCCGCGGATCACGTCGTCACCTGGGACGAGTTTCGGACTGCGTTCCGAGCACACCATATACCAGCCGGACTCATTGAGCGGAAGCTCAATGAGTTCTTGAGCTTGACCCAGGGTACCCGCACGGTTATGCAGTATGCACAGGTTTTCAATCACCTGTGCCAGTATGCAGGATCTCATGCGGACACCGATGCCCACAAATGTGATCGCTTTCGCCGAGGCCTAAACACTAAGCTTAAAGAATGGCTGAATTTAGTGAAGGCCGACAATTTCAATGAGTTGGTCAATATGGCCATTACTCAGGAAGATTGCATTGCCGCCCACCGAGCAGAGAAGAAACGGAAGGCACCTACGGGACCTACAACTTCACAGTCGCCAAGGTATCGGTTGGTCCCGAGTAATGCCCCTCGAGCTCCGCCTCGAGGCAATTTACCTGGCAGATGGGTAGCCCGACCTCCCCAACAAGCCCAATTCAACCGACCACCACTGCCACAAAATCAGCAACAAACTCAACAAGGTCTGCGGCCGAGCTTTCCGCCAGCTACTCCAGGAAACAACAATTATCGTTGTTTCAATTGCGGAAGCCCATCCCACTTCATCAAGGATTGCCCTCAACCTAGGAAATCTTTCCAAGGGCAAACATCTAATTCGAACAACAAAGGCAAGGGCAAGAGGCAAGTGGTGCAGGTCCGTGAAGGGCGGGTGAATCTTACTACGCTCTCCGAACTTCCTGAGGGGACACCAATAATGACGGGTACATTTTCTATCAACCATCATCCCGTTATTGTTCTTTTTGATACTGGTGCCACCCATAGCTTTGTTAGTGCAAAGTTCAGGACAAAAATAGGTTTGGAATCTTATCCTGTTAGTGGGGTATATATGATCACAACTCCTGGTGGTAGAATCTCCTCAAATCAAGTTTGTAGAAGCGTACCAATTCAAATGGGTCAAAACCTAATAAGGACAGATTTACTATTACTGGATCTAGAAGGAATGGATGTTCTTTTAGGTATGAATTGGATGACCCAGCATCATGTGTCTTTAGATATCTCTTCCCGAAATGTTGAGATAAGTTCATCCGAGTATGAACCTGCCATTCTCTATCTTCCGCACCAACAGTACCTTAACCCTTGCACTTACGCTACAACTGGGATCAAACTAAAGGATATCCCTGTCATCTGTGAGTATCCAGATGTCTTTCCAGATGATTTGCCTGGAATGCCTCCAGACAGAGATATTGAGTTCATCATAGAACTCCAACCGGGTACAGACCCTATCTCTAAGAGACCTTACCGTATGCCTCCTAATGAGTTGGCCGAATTAAAAACCCAACTCCAAGATCTCGTAGACAAAGGTTTCATTCGTCCAAGCGCCTCACCATGGGGTTGTCCAGCCGTGTTTGTGAAAAAGAAAGATAATGGCTTAAGGCTATGTGTGGATTATCGTCCTCTCAATGCGGTGACTATCAAAAATAAGTATCCTCTACCCCGCATTGATATCCTCTTTGATCAGCTAGCCGGAGCCAAGGTGTTTTCTAAAATAGATCTTCGTTCCGGCTATCATCAAATTAAGATTCGGCCCAGCGATATTCCCAAAACAGCTTTCTCCACCAGATATGGTCTATATGAGTATCTAGTTATGTCGTTTGGTCTCACCAATGCTCCAGCATATTTCATGTACCTTATGAACTCTGTCTTCATGCAAGAACTCGACAAATTTGTCGTAGTTTTTATTGATGATATCTTGATCTACTCCAAAAACTCAGAAGATCATGCCCAACATCTCCATGTCATCCTTCAGCGGTTAAGAGACCACCACCTGTACGCCAAATTCTCTAAATGTGAGTTTTGGCTGGATACAGTCAAATTCCTGGGCCATACCATTTCTGGTGATGGAATATCCGTTGATCCCAGTAAAGTCCAAGAAGTGATGGATTGGAAACCCCCGACCTCCGTCCAACAAATTCGTAGTTTTCTCGGTCTAGCTGGCTATTATCGTCGTTTCATTCCTGACTTTTCCAGAATAGCCAAACCTATGACCGAACTACTAAAGAAAGGTGTGAAATTCTTCTGGGATCAAAAATGCGAAGTTGCATTTCATATTCTCAGAGATCATCTTACGACTGCTCCAGTCTTAGCTCAACCAGATGCCTCAAAACCTTTCGACATCTACTGTGATGCATCGGGAACTGGACTTGGTTGTGTACTTATGCAAGACAACCGAGTAATTGCATATGCATCATGAGCACTTAGAGTCCATGAACAGAATTACCCCACCCATGATCTCGAACTTGCAGCTGTTATTCATGACCTAAAGATCTGGAGACACCATCTAATGGGTACGAAATGTCATATTTACACTGATCATAAAAGCCTCAAGTATATATTTTTACCCAGGCAGATCTGAATATGAGGCAAAGGCGCTGGCTAGAACTTATCAAAGATTATGATTTAGAAGTCCATTATCATCCAGGCAAGGCCAATGTTGTCGCAGATGCCCTTAGTCGCAAAGTGCATTGTTCTTGCCTATCCGCTGAAATGTTCAACGAGACTCTCTGTTGGGAAATGAGAAAACTTAACTTAGAGATCATTTCTCAAGGTGACTTAAGCCATCTCTCGGTTGAAGCCACACTTAGAGATGAGATTGTTCTAGCACAACAGCGTAATAAAGGGGTCAGAGTCATTAAACAGAAGGTAACACAAGGAGAAGGGAAGTATAAATACTTCCGAGTTGATCCTAAAGGAGTTTTATGGTTCAACGAACGTATTGTTGTACCCAAGGACCATAGGCTCCGCAGGCAAATAATGGATGAGGCCCACTTGTCCAAATTCTCTATACATCCTGGCAGTACGAAGATGTATTAGGATCTGAAACAGAACTTTTGGTGGACTCGTATGAGACGAGAGATTGCCAAATATGTGTCGGAGTGTGATATCTGCCAAAGAGTCAAAGCCAGTCATTTGAAGACTGCTGGTATCCTTCAACCTCTACCCATTCCCTCGTGGAAGTGGGAGGATATCAGTATGGACTTTATTGTTGGCCTGCCCAACACTTCTCGGAAGCATGACTCTATTTGGGTAATCGTTGATCGATTAACCAAGACTGCACATTTCCTTCCCGTGCATACTACGTATATTGCCAAGAAGTATGCCGAGATCTATTTAGATCAAATTGTTCATCTTTATGGAGTACCTAAAACGATCATTTCCGATCGTGGAGCACAATTTGTTGCTCGATTCTGGGAGCAGCTCCATAATGCTCTTGGGACTAAATTAATTCGAAGCTCTGCCTATCATCCTCAGACGGATGGGCAAACGGAGCGAGTAAACCAGATTCTGGAAGATATGCTTAGAGCTTGTGTACTTCAATTTGACAAAAATTGGGATAAATACTTGTCACTGGCAGAATTCTCTTATAATAATAGCTACCAAGCAAGTATTAAGATGGCCCCATTTGAAGCATTATACGGCCGCCTTGTGCTTCCTTTCATTCCTGGCCGTAAGATCCGGGACGGGTGGATGGGATTAGATCGCGCACGCTTAGATCTGAGCCATGAGATCGAGATCCAAGGGATCTAAATCGCGCGTACCGGTTCGGGGTAGGGATGAATCGGGGCCATCAGATCTGGAATAGGTGGTCTAGATTAGATCCATTTAAGTATAGGCCAGGAGCGTTGGATGCAGATCCAACGGCTGTTAGGCGCGCGTACCCCTTCGCGTTTAAGTTTAGATCCGGGCCGTAGGGGCTAGATCCGGTGGCTCAGATAAAAGCGTACCGGTTCGCTCCTCGTTTTAAATCCGAGCCGTAGAGATTAGATCCAATGGCCCAGAACCGCGCGTACCGGTCAGCGCCGGTAGTTTTGCTAAAGAGTCCCTGCGTTTTCCTGCAATCAACCCGCCGTCCAGCCCTAGTTAAAAAGTATTTACAGACGGGTCCTTTTATTCCCGTTTGACCCCCTGAGCTTCCTGAATTTTGAACCCGCGGTCCATGTCTTGGGTTTTCTCGCGCTAGCCCCTGAGTCTAGGGTTTATTTACGTTTAGGTCCCTAGTTTTCGTCCAGAACCCCCCTGTAGTCCAGTTTTTCTCGCAAATAGGTCCCTGGATCTTGTTTTAAGCGTAGTTTTCGTGTTTTAGCTCCGTTTTAGGTGTTCTTTATATCCACGCGATCGTTGTAACACGTAGAATAATTCTAGGCCAGTTTTATGTGCTGTTCTATTATATTGGTGTACCGTTTCTTATATTTTGCTATTGTTTGCATGTGTGTGCATGTGTGGCCCATGTATTGCTGTTACGATCGTGAATAGACGTCGAGCCACCGGAGCAGTACCAGGAGCAGCCATCTTCCGAGCAGTTCGAGCAGCAGCCGGGAGAGTACGAGGAAGGCAAGTATAACATGAACCTCCTATCACTTTTAAATACAATTTCATACTGCATTTTAATACTGTATACCTATAAGGACTTCCTAGCCACCTTTATATCCTTTATATATATCCTTTGGGTTGCATTTTGGTTAGTTGTGCTAGGTTGCTGCGTTATAACAAATCTTGGTCCTTTTAATTAATTTGATTAATGGTCTTATGCAACTTAATTCTGGAGCCGGCCCTCTGTGCTGTGTGCTTGAGTGGTTTGTGCGTCCTTAAAAGATGTTTTTGTTAGAAACATGGTTTAGGGGGCCAGCACGGTGCTTAGTGCTTGGTTGGCCACTCTCCATAAGGACCGGTTCATAGAGCGACAACCTGGGACAACCGCGCAACCACAAGACTGGAATGGGACGGTCTTGACTTACTAATTAGGTCGTGTTGGTTCGGGAGTAACTTACCTGCGTGGGCAAGAGGGTGGTAAGCTTCAATGGTCCCTGCTCCTCCGGCTTGGTCTGTGTTGTGTGTCTTGTACCCCCGGAGGTGGGCCCCATCGTTGCTGATCCAGAATCCTTAGCGGTTACGCCTTACCAACGTGATCCTTTGTAACGGTCTCGTAGTGTGCTTGCTAGCCATCTCACCTAAGGAAGTGTGATGAACAACTAGCGTAGCTCACGACTTGTGGGTAAAGTTGTGCAACCTCTCGAGAGTGTAAAACTGATATGTCAGCTGTGCTCACAGTCATGAGCGGCCCAGATCCTCCGTCTGATTAGTGGGGTTATCAACCTTTGGTTAGGGAGATTCCCCGGGTGGTTTTGGTTTGGATGGTTCTCAGTAGTTCTTAATTAATACTGATTAATTTCTTATGCAATTGGGTTATGGTAATTCATCCACTTGTAGTAATTAGCTTTAATAAAATTTGCTAAGACTAAAAGCTAATGCAGTTGAGTCAGCTAGCCTAGAGCCTCATAGTCTGTGTTATACTTGTTGAGTACTAGTTTGTACTCACACTTGCCTCTCCACTCTTCTGTTCTATTTTGGATATCTTCGACTGCTGCTCAGTGCCCGGCAATGTGGAGGACTACGTCAGCGGCTTCGACGACTTCTAGGCGTTTGTCTCCCAGTCGACGTCCCTGTGGCGCCCAGCTCTTCATGTATTCATTTTACGCTTCCGCATTCCTTGAACTGATTCTTGATTCAGTTGTAATAAAGATATTCATTTTATAATTTATACGCTTTTATTCGTGACATGTGTTGTGATATCTTGATAATCTGTTGTATATATGCGTGACTTGATCCTGGCGCATATATGATTGCTCAATTTATGTTATTATAAATCGGGTGTGACACACCCCCACCCCCACTCAAGAAGGCAAGCCCCGGACATATCCTACTACTTTACTTACACTGCAATCTATGTCTATCTATATTATACCTTGCATTAAGTCTAGGAATTGAAGTGAAACTCTAGATGCATGAATCCTACGAATCCAATGTAATACTCCCGAGTCCTTATCGGATAAATGCTCCGCTAATAGGACCGGTAGAAGTCGAGTGATTTCCTGTCACTCGCGCGATATAGGAGTTGCATGTTTAGCTTCCTGCAACCACTATAAGGATGATGGACAGGGTCATGTGTTGTATCATGACCTGGAAATTTACCTTGTCTGTTTCGTTAAAGAGTTGATAAGGTCGATATGTGTGGTAGTGGTGGCTAAGCGTTTGAAAGTACTAGCCACATGCCGCGAAATATGGTAAGCGGTAAGCCTAGTACCCGAGTGGCCCGGCGAATGGACATGTCTCCACCACTCGATTTTTATTTTATGTTTACACGCACCGACGTGTGGGAGTACGTTCTGCAAGGCAGACAGGAATACGGGTTTTGTAGTCGCGCTACAGACGTATGTCCTGTACACATTGGGTGTACATACGGTCCTGCAGTCGCTTGTGGTGGCCCTGATCCATAACCCGGAATATGAGGGAAACGGTTGCTTCGGAACAACTTGTGGATGTTCCAAGCGTGTGTGTTAGGTTTACCTTGCAAGGTTGAATCTTGATTCAGGAATCGTCCGCCTCTCACGATGCATGAGACTGCTTATCCCTTTTACCACATTGAGTAAAAAGTGTAACTGTTGATGAGATAATCTTGGTGGATGATAATATCTATCATGCTTGTTTAGTATAGGTGCTAACCTAGAATGGCTAATCAAGCTAGAATCTAAAAGCTAAAACTTGAAAATAGTTTATACTCTCTGTTGCTTTTCAGCTAAAAATAAACCCAGAGCCTCTATAATGCCTGCATGAGTCTAGTTACGGGCTAAAGTATACCCAATCCCGGGTAAGCCTTGCTGAGTATTAGAATACTCAGCCTTGCCAATATCTGTTTCAGGTATAACCTTTGAAAATCCCACGGACAACCTTGTGTGGCCAACGTCCGTTCCTTTTGGCTGGTACGTGGAGTGGGACCCATCCCCGGCCGGCACTGACCCTCCGGAGTGACACCAGGCCTTGGGCTAAGCTTGGTGTTCGCCTTCACGACGTGTGAAGTCGCGTAAAACTTCTTCTTCCGCTGTGAGTTTGGACAAGCTGTTATGCTTGTCAGTTTGAACATGGTTGTATAAATTTACTTTTCTTTGAACTCGGTTTGTAATAATGTATATATGGCTGTAAATTAAAGTTGATGAGCTATTCTGTGATGTGAACTCGCCTTCGTGCGAGGTAAACCTGCTTCGATCCTGCTGAACCGTGGTTGTATCGGGCGGTGACCCGACAGACCAAAGGATTGTTCCGTTTGAAGTGCGTTGGGTTGATTGCAGTTGTACGGCGATCAATAGCGCACTTAAGCCAGAATAATTCGAGCGGTTCTGCCACACACGCAGTCACTCCAGCGCCGCCAGCGCCGCGGCTCCTCCCGCGCACACGCACCTGCGCGCCGTCGCCACCGGCCCACGGGGAAGGGAGCCCTGGGCGCCGCCAGGTCCCGCGTGCCGCTCGGCCACCTCGCAGGCTCGGTGCCGGACCACCCCAGCTCCTTCATGCGCGAGGCTCCGTGCGGGACCACGCCGAGCCGCAGCTCCCGCGCCACCGGCCCGCTCCAGCGCGCCTATTCCGCGCGCTGCTCCCACGCCGCCAGTGCCCGACCCGCGCCGTCGCCTGCGCCGCGCCTGCGCTTGCGCCGCCCGAGCCGCGCCGCACCGCGCCGGCTCGCGCGCGCCTGCGCTGCCGCCGCCAGCCGCCAGCGCCTGCTCGCCAAGCGCCTGCGCCGCCTAAGCCGCGCCGAGCCGCAGCCGCCCGCCCGGCGCCCTGCGCCACCCACGCCTGCGTCGCGTGGAGGAGAAAAAGGGGCGGCCGGGGTGGAGATAAGATTGGAGGCGAGGGAGAGAGAAAGAAGGACGCCGACGGTGGGAAAAAGAAAGGGTGCCAGAGAGAAGAAAAACAAAGAGGAGAAGGAGAAATGGAATTCTCCCAAGGACTTATGCGCAAATCTAGAAAATTGTAGGGACGTTTCTGTAAAGCATAAATTTCACATTAATTTAAAACCCTAATGAAGAAATGCCTAAAACGAAAGTTAGAGAGTTTTTCAAACTCTACAACATTGCTTTAGGGCCCAAGTTTAAAAACTCAAAACTTATATCTTTACACCTGAAATTTTGAACAAAGGTTGGATTTGAATTACTTTTGTCCTAAAGAGTATAACTTCATAATATTTAGGACCTAAATGCAAGCATCTATGACACGTCATGATGACGGGATAGACACGTCATAATGATTGGATAGACATGTCATGATGACTTGCACCTTTTACACTTTAGTCCTGAGTAACTTTGAGAGTTACTTTTGTAATTCAACTATTTACATAAAAGGACTTGTACTTTTGTAAAATTACATAAATACCCTTATTTTCACAACTTTACCCAAAATTTTTACACACTTCAACACATATATTTCAAATGCAACTTTCGGATAAATATATATATTTTTTATAGGGGATAAAGTAAGAAAAATATATTTGCAAAACCACCCTTCACTTATTTTGAAGTTACCTCCTATCCAATTATATTTTGCACAAACAACCCTAGTTTTTCCATAATTACAAAAATACCCTTCTTACTTACACTTTAAGTTTTCAAAAGCTTCACATAAACATACACAAGCTTTACACTAACAAACACATACTTCACACTAACATATCATGTGCCTAGCTTACAGGTACTTGAACTGTCACACTTCCCAGTACAAGCAGTCAGTGTGAGCATATCCCTCAGCATCCGAATAGATCCTCCGAACATCTGCCATCTAAATGAAAAGGATTCAAATGTTAGATAGGATATAAATATCCTAAAGTTTGATAATGGCTGTGGAAAGATGCGAGTCAAGCTGATAAAAATGCTGGAATGTATCATAGTACCCATCCCACTAGGAACTCACAAGATAAAGAGAACAAGACATTTGATTGATAATATCAAAGAGAGAACATCAGATGGATACTATAGATCTTGAGGTTAAATTGAAAGATACTAAGATACTAACCCATGGCTGTCCGTATAACCATTTCAGACTACACTTGTAAATAGCAACACTCTAGGTATCCTTATGATAACATAAGTACAAACAATAGTTCTAAGATGCATGCACGTACTACGTCCTCACAAACCAAAAATAAATGCCAAATATCTTTAGACTTACGTGGTTAGTTACGATGGCATAATATAGATACATCTCTCCCTATAATATCTAGTCGACAAAGCCTAACCGTTCAAAACCTATCAAATCGTGGTTAGCGTACCTGCAGAAAACCATAATATATATCTCCAATGAACCTTTCATGCCAGCATGTCATGAAAGCGTCCCCAAACATTACTGTTCACTATAGAAACAGCATATGTACAATTACCGCCGTACAGACAACGTTAACATACGTTATCGAATCAACGTATTCATGGGGGTACCGCAAAATGCGGGGGCATGAACAGCGATCGCCATACCCTGCGCCTAATCATATACTCCCAATATAATCAACCTAAGTTGATGTATTGGTAGTATCTCAAGTAGGCCACTGCTTGAGAAACAGCGTTTGGTTCGCATCACCGATGGGAAGGCTAACTCCCCAGTTAGCTGAGGATCCGTACCTTCTTACCTCATCGTCGAAGGTGTTGTTACAAAATGTAGAGTTGATTGTGCATAAATTTAAGGTTTAACGAAAAAGTAATGCTGGAAGTTAGAGTTATATATATGCTATAGCCACCTCTAACTCCTTTATTAAACTTCACCCTAGGGCTTTACGTACTAAGCACAATCCTTAACGAAACCAACGTAGTTTTGCAAAATACGTTGTTGGTCAAATTTTATACTAAAAGCATTTTTAAGGCAATCCATATCTCCGGTGTACACTTGTTAGCTCTGATACCAGCTGTGGCAGAACCAACCTGAATTACATCGGCTCAAGTGCGCTGATCCTTTCTCGAAAGGCGGCAAGGACTCAATCGCACTTTAAATAGTGTAACCCCGTGGTCTGTCGGGTAAAGTCCCGATAAAACCACCTAACTCAGGATCAAACAAGGTACCTCGCACGAAGGCGAGTCCAGAGATACAAACACCGACAATTTTACATCACAAGCATAATATTACATTATTATTCAAACATATATGGTGGCAAGACCTAACTAGTACGAATTTATACAAAACTGTTCAAAGTTAGAGTATCTGCAGCGGAAAATACAACGCGACACTACCAGACGTCGCAGAACGGATATTGAGCTAAGCCCAAGCTCAACATCATTCGGAAGGACCTGTGTTGGCCGGGGACAGATCCCATTCCATGGACCAACCATCGGGAAGGGCATAGGGCCAGGGTATAGGTAGAGCAGAGTCCTCAGGGGGATTACGTGGAACAAAAGTCACATTGCAAGACTAAGTATTCTAATACTCAGCAAGGCTTACCTGTTTCATGGTATACTTAGCCATGTAGCTAGACTATGAAGGCTTGTAATGGTTCTGGGTATAATTTCAGCTGAAAAGCAACAAAGAGTAGATCCTTAATTTCAACTTTTAACTTTCAAGTTCTAGTTGGTTATCCATTCTAAGTAAGCAACTATAGCTACTCAAACATGATAGAACTTTTTAAGCAAACATCATTCTTTGATCATCATCAGGTTGCTCTTATTACTCAATGTGGCAAAGGGATCAAACAGTCTTAATCTCCATGAGAAACGGACGATTCTGAATCGAGTTTCAAAACTTGCAATGGTAAACCTAACTCACACGCTTGGAACATCTAATGATCGTTCCGAAGCAACCGTTTGCCTTTCATTCCGACTCATGGATCAGTACCACCACAAGCGACTGTATGACCATATACGTACACAAATGTGCAGGACGTACGTTTGTAGTGCGACTACATGATCGTACTCCTGTCCGCTGTGCAGAACGTACTCCCGCACGTCGGTGCATGTGCAAAAAACCAAATTACGAGTGGTGGGGTATGCCCACTCCTCGGGCTGATCGGTTACTAGGCTTACCGCTTACCATAATTCGCGGCATGTGGATAGTACTTTCAAACGCTTAACCACCGCTACCACACATTGCGATCTTATCAAATTTTCATCAACACAGACGGGGTTTCTGTCGAAGTCATGAATCATAATCACAACCCCGTCCGTCATCCTTATAGTGGTTGCAGGAATGTAAACATTGCAACTCCTATGAGCTCGTGAGTGACCGGTGTCGGTGTTTAACCGGCTGCCCACCGAGGGATATGCCCAAGGTGGTAAGTTTTGGGTGAGGAGACGCTGAGATCAGGAACTCGAAGGTGCAAGGAACACAAAGCTTAGACAGGTTCGGGCCGCTAGGTGCGTAATACCCTACGTCCTGTATAGTGGTTTGTATTGCCTTTGGTGTAGTATGATCCAGAGGTCATGTTTTGAGAGGGGTCCCTGTGCTCCCTTATATATCCGAGAGGCTAGGGTTACAAAGATACTAACCAACACCAGCTAAGGAATCATACTAGAACATATCTCGAGTAGATTCTCTCTGTATCGGTTAGCTCTATCTCCTATTTAAACGGGACAAATAAGAGATAAACGAGATAAATAAGAGATAAGACGGACTTAATCTCTTAAACCTCTTTAAACTACGTTATGTACACAGTCCCGTGGCCCCGGGTCTGACAAGCCCCCGAGCTCTTCATAGCTAAGTACTGCAGGCTTATCGAGTACTTTCGAAGTAGTCTTCGACTTCTTTCAAAGCTTCGTCTTGAAGTCCTTCGAGTACTTACTTGGCTGCATCGAAGCTATGAGGTGCTCATGCCCCGAATTTTGTTCCTGATATGGCATGCGATTAAAAAATCGCACTCCATATGGAGTAGCCCCCGAGTCTTGAATCCAAATCCCTCAGAATTGGAAATAAGGATCCAAAAACCGTGGCATGCTGGCTAGAAATGTTATCATGGTAAATTATCAATGTGATGGTACAAATGATGGAAGTTAGATCACGAATCTGAAAAACCCCTTTTTTCAGGCCAATTGACCCTGAAAAAATGATTAATGAAATATTTAATTCAAACAGTCCACCAAATCACCCCTCATCTTCGGAATATTCCCTGAAACGACTCTTGACCTTCGCAACAGTAGAGCTTTACCCCAACCGCTGGTTATTTAACCCCGCGGTAACTGCCAAGTAAAGACTGTGCTTCCAATCTACAAATTGCCAAGAGCCTCAAAAAATCCCCAAATTGAGCCGTGCGCCCGCCGCCTTCCTCCCGGCGAAATCCTCCCGCCCAGATCTCCCCGCCCCTCTTCCCGCAGCCCTCGAGCGACTTGTGGCGAGCGGATCGGAGATGGCGCCCAAGAGATCAGAGCTCAAAGGGAAGAAGAAGGAGGCGCAGACACCGACCGGGGAATGGACATACAGTAAGTGTTCCCTCCATGATCTTAATAAACTAGTTTCTGAGGGGTTGCTGCAAGACAAGAATCTTGTCAACTGGCGCCCCTCTTTCCGTGAACCTTTCCCCATGGAAAATGTTGACGAAATCATCATATTTTACCATTTTGTCGAACGGGGATTGGCCCTCCCCTCTTGTTCTTTTCTCGGAATCGAACCCCACTGGGATCTTTTCCGCTTCCTCTTCCACGTCAAACCACAGCCCACCTCGAAAAACCTTTCCGTTGCAGGGGGCGCCGGCATCCAACTGCGTCAACAGGCCGCCGACAAATATCTATCATACAAATTCCCCTCCAACCTTCCCGGGTGGAAAAATCACTGGTTCTATATCGAGAACCACGCCCCCCAACTCCTAGCAAAATCAAACAATCCGCCTGCAGTGAGGCCGGAGTGGAATCTTGAACTTTCCAGGGGAGACATGGATCAAGTCGAGGAACTGCTAGACATCATAGAGGCGCAAAAGATGATGGGAGTGACCGGCGCTTCCGTCATGTTCTCATTTTTCAAACGCCGTATCCAGCCGATCCAACAACGCCACCGACTTGGATTCGAGTACACAGGCTCTACTGATCCTTCTCGCATGTGCGCAGAGGAACTATCAGACAAAGCCGCACTCGTCCGAGTCCAGCGGGTGTTACTGGACGTGGATGCCGTGCCTTACGTGCCTGAGTTGTTTTCCGCGCGAAATCCGCCCAAACCGGTGAGTATTCGACTACTTTTTGTTAAAGACGAACTCTGTTCTGCCGCTGCTAACTGAAAACCTTCTACAGGGGCACACAGAACTATACCGCAGCTACCCGCCGTGACCCGACATCCCCCGGCCGGACCACCTCCTCCCCAGCGCCGCTGTCGAAGCAAAGAGGGCTCGCATAGCCCAGGCTCTGCATAGCAGCGACTCCACGGAGGACGAGAGCCCCTGGTGGAGAAAGAAGCCGAAGGAGAGGCGAGAAGGGACAACTCCTCCGAGCCAGCCGTGGAGTCGACCCGAGAAGAGTCTACGAGCGCGGGGCCAGTCGCGGCTGCGCCAGCCCCCGAGCCGTCAGCCGCAGAGGGGTCGACGCCCGCGGAATCAACCCCCCGAGGCGGACGCGACGCTGCCCGACTTGCCGCCTCCCGAGCTCCAACAAGTCGAAGCCGGAGCTGGTGGCGAGGAACAAGTGGGGTCCCTGTTGCTGCTCCTACGGATGGCGTAGGTGAGCATCTGACCACCCACGGGTGGCTGCCGAGATCCACGCACCTTGTGCTAAAAATGTTTGTAGTTGCAGGTACCCATCAGATGCCCCCTGAGGAAGCCGCGGGAACCTCGAGGAGACCCGGTGAGCTGCTGGTGACCGAGTCCGGGTGTCAGGATATCATCGCCACCGACCTGGTGGACGATCCGTTGCTGACGGTCAACAACATAGAGAACTTCAAGAAGGCGTGTGACTTTGCCATGGTAAGACCTGGGTGCTTTTCCTGCTGGTAGACACTATCGGGTTGCTTATTTGAATCTCCTTCCTTATGTAGAATGTGATCACCCACTCCCAGAAGAAATCGGAGAAATTGAAAACCGTTGTGAGTGGTCACCAAGAACTTGCCACCCTAGAAAAGCGCCTCGCCAACGAAAGAACAAAGAACTGCTCTCTTGAGAAAGCGAATTCCGAACTCCGAGAACAACTCGAGATGCAAAAGAAAGCATACCAAGAGTAGCTCAAAGAGTAGAAAAGGGCGGACCAGGGTAAGCCATTGCTTCCCTCGAGTACTTGTATTTGTCAATTTCTCGAGGACTCTGAAAAAAACTCTGCACCGCAGAACTTAGGAAAATCTTAATGTATAACAAAGAGCTGCTTACTGACGTGAAAAACCTGCTGTATCGCCGTAGAGATGATGTCGAGAGGTTGCAAAAGGTGATCGGCAAAACCGAACAACAGTTCGTCGACTGCCTTCAGCAAATCAAGACGCTGGGCGAGAAGGATGAGCAGCGACAAAAGGAGCTGGAAGACCTTAAGGAGCCGCCCAGGAGCTGGTGGACATGGTGAATCCACCGGAAGAAGGCGAGGCGAACCCACGGCCCCTACTAGAGCGACTCCGTGGAGCCCCCAAGAAGGTGCTCAAAGTCTTCTCAGAGGCTCCAGTCGCGTGCGTCAGCAACACCCTCGCATTTGTGAAGTCTTTCTTGCCGGACGCGTACCTAGAGATATTTGCTCAGGGAATGGCAGTGGATTGCACCAAAGAACGATTCGACGGGTACCTCCAAGAAGCCCAACCTGTAGCAGAACAAATAGTGCAAAGTGTCCTGCAAGATTAGGTTGTGAAGAAACAAGTACTCATTCCCCTGTATATATATTGTACTTGATGTCTCTACTTGTGTGTGTGTGCCTTGGCTGAATCGGAATTCAGGCTTAGAGGCTAAGTAGTAGACACTGCCCTGGGTGCAGCGACCCTGAAGGTGGCCATAGCTCCAAGTAGGAACTCATCTAACAAGTTAGCCACAACTCGATCGAGCGGGTCTAAACTGTTAGCCACATTTCGATCGATCGTGCTTAAGGCAGAAAAAACTACCCCGAGTGCGTCGACTCTGGGTGTAGTCAAAATTGCTCCTCATGCGAGTGCACTCCACAAGTTAGATAGGAACCGGACGAACGGATCAAATTTGTTGGGAGCAAATGCGGGCATCGCCGCGGATCTGCCGTGTTTGTGGCAAAAAACAAAACTACCCTGAGTTCAACGACTCAGGATGTAGTCGAGGTAGCTCTTCATGCGAGCCCATCCAACAAACTAGATATAAACCAGACGAACGGATCAATTTTGTTGGGAAAAATGCGACTACTGTCGCATGCAACTATCCAAGGTCGCGGCGGAAGTCGATTCGTAGAAGATTTGAACGGAGCTGAGGGGTCCGTCGGAACATGAAGTCGATAAGATATAAACGTGGCCATAGCCTCCGTATAATTCACGACAAGGAGTCGATTTATGTAAATACTGCACGTGGCTGTAGCCTCTGTATATTCATGAAGGAAATTACAACCCGAATCTTGTGGCACACCGCCTCCAAATTGACTCGAGAAAAGGAGACCGCCTAGGCGCTCGGAGATTCAGCTATCCCCGGACATCTTCTCATGGGTAGAACTTGCGCAGGTTCTAGTCGATATGACCTTGGTCTGTTAACTTGCTTGATGACGAACGGACCCTCCCACCTCGGGTTGAGCTTGTGTAGGCCGGACTCGTCTTGGATGCGACGTAGGACCAAGTCGCCTATGCTGAATGACCGTTCCTTCATGTTGCGATTGTGATATCGCCGAATCCCCTGCAGGTATCGGGCTGACTGAACAAGAGTGGTGCAACGAGCCTCCTCAACAGAATCGAGCTCTAATTGCCTCACCTTGTTTGCCTCGCCTTCATTGTACATTTCAACCCTTGGGGATTTCCACATGATATCGGCCGGCAAGATAGCTTCAGATCCGTATACGAGAAAGAAAGGCGTTTGTCCTATGGCTTGGGACGACTGAGTCTGAAGCCCCCAGATGACATGTGGCAGCTCATGTATCCATTTGCCTCCCTTCTTGCTGTTTTCATCATAGAGTCTCTTCTTGAGGCCGTCGATTATCATGCCGTTCGCCCTTTCAACTTGTCCATTGGCCCTTCGGTGTGCAACAGAAACATATTTAATCTTGATGCACGCATTCTCACAGAACTCCCAGAACTGGTTGGCCGTGAAATTTGATCCCAAGTCTGTGATGATGGCATTTGGGAAGCCGAAGCGATGCAAGATATCAGAGATGAAATTGACAACCCGATCTGGTGTAAGCTTGGCTATCGGCTTGTACTCGATTCACTTGGTAAACTTATCGATAGCCACCAACACATGCGTGAAACCGCCTGGCGCCGTTGTGAAGGGCCCAATCATATCAAGGCTCCAACAAGAAAAGGGCTAGGATGGCAGTATGGTGATGAGGCTGTGGGCTGGAACATGAGACTGCTTGCCGAAGAATTGACAATTTTAGCACCTGCGCACGAGATCCTCCGCATCGGATACTGTAGTGGGCCACCAAAAACTGGCCCTATATGCTTTCCCAACCAGCGTTCTTGAGGCTGCGTGGTTGCTGCAGACACCTTCGTGGATCTCCCGCAATATGTCATAGCCATCTTCCTTTGTGACGCACTTCATGAGAAAACCTGAACGGGCACCACGCCGGTAGAGCTTGTTGTCGACTAAGACAAAACCTTTGCTTCTGCGCATGACGCGTGCTGCCTCTGCGCTCCTGGCATCAATTCCTGCTGGTAGCCTTTGATCTCGGATGAAGTCGATAAAAGCCTCCCTCCAGTCCTCCCCTAGTGCCATAACCTCTCGATCGGGTTGTTGGGGACCCGCATCGATGTTTACCTGTGGGGGAGACTTGATGGATGGCTGCTTAAGCTCCTGGACAAAAACTCCTGGTGGAACCTGAGCACAAGTTGACCCCAGCTTGGTCAAAGTATCTACGCCAACATTGTGCTCCCGTAGCATGTGATGAACCTCCAAGCCAGAAAATTTGTTTTTCAACTTGCGCACTTCCTGCACATAGGCGTCCATCGTCTCCTTGTTGCAGTCCCACTCTTTGTTGACTTGCTGAACAACAAGAAGAGAATCGCCATAGACAAGTAGTCGTTTGATCCCTAGTGATATTGCCAAACGAAGCCCGTGAAGCAATGCTTCATACTCGGCTTCATTATTGGACACTTCCCGCAGGATCTGAAGGACATACTTCAATTGTTCACCTCGTGGAGAAATAAGCAGAACTCCGGCGCCACTGCCATCGAGCTTGAGGGACCCATCAAAGTACATGGTCCAGTGCTCTAGCTTGTCGGCTGGAGTTGGGACTTGATTCTCCCTCCATTCAGCCATGAAATCGACTAGAGCTTGAGACTTGATTGCAGTGTGTGGCTTGAAGTCGATTTACAAAGCCCCCAGTTCCACTGCCCACTTTGATATACGCCCCGTGGCATCTTGGTTATGAAGAATATCCGCCAGTGGGAAATCCATAATCATAGTGATCTTGTACTCGTCGAAATAATGGCGCAGCTTTCTTGATGTGATTAGAATTGCATATAAAAGCTTTTGAACGGCGGGGTATCGTACCTTGGATTCGGAGTGTACCTCGCTGACGAAGTAGACAGGCCTCTGCACTCCAAATGCATGGCCTTCCTCGCCTCGCTCGACTACAATAGCATTGCTGACAACATGAGTTGTTGCCGTGATGTAAAGTAGTAGATCTTCCCCCAGCAATGGTGCTGTAAGGATCGAAGGAGACTGAAGGTGATGTTTCAGATCTTGCAGAGCCCGCTCGGCCTCCTCCGTCCATTGGAACTTATCTTGGCGTTTTAGGAGCTTGAAAAAGGGTAGTCCTCTCTTCCCGAGTCGGGAGATGAACCTGTTCAGGGCTGCCATACAACCTGTTAGCTTCTGCACATCCTTGATTGTGGCCGGAGCCTCCATATCAGTAATGGCCGAAATCTTTACAGGGTTGGCTTCGATGCCCTGATTGTTGAAGATGAAACCAAGCAATGTCCCTGAAGGTACTCCAAAAACACACTTGGTTGGGTTGAGCTTCCACCGAAATCTACGCAGACTGCTGAACGTTTCTTCCAAATCTGTGATCAAGTCATCAGAATCCCTGGTCTTGATAACCATGTCATCCACATAGGCCTCAACGTTCTGATGCAGCTAATCCGCAAAGCACATCTGGATCGCATGCTAATATATTGCTCCTGCGTTTTTCAACCCGAAGGACATGGTTCTGTAGGCATCTGTCCCGTACGGGGTGATGAACGCTGTCTTGATTTGGTCCTCCTCCTTGAGCGCAATATGATGATATCCTGAGTAACAATCAAGGAAACAAAGAAGGACACAACTAGCCGTCGAGTCGACAACTTGGTCAATGCGCGGGAGCCCAAAGTGATCTTTCGGACAATGCTTATTGAGATCAGTGTAGTCGACACACATCCTCCATTCATTATTCTTTTTTCTTACAAGAACAGAATTAGCTACCCACTCTGGATGGATTACTTCTTTAATAAATCCAGCCGTGAGAAGTTTAGCTATTTCCCACTAAATCGCCTCACGCTTGTCGTGGGCAAACCTTCGCAGGCGTTGCTTTTTTGGCACAGCCTTTGAGTGTACATTCAAACTATGCTCGATTAGCTCCCTGGGCACCCCTGGCATATCCGCTGGTTTCCATGCGAATATGTCTCAGTTAGCACGTAGGAAACTGACGAGCGTGAGTTCCTATTTCTCACCTAAGCCTGCGCCAATAACGGCGGTCTTAGATGAATCACCTTCCTGGAGCTGGATTGTCTTGAGGGCCACATCGTCAGTCGACTGAATGCTCGACTTGCTGGCCTTCCTCGAGGGGATCTCCAGCCCGGACTGAGAGAGCTGCTGCGCGGCCGTGAGTACTTCTCCCGAAGCATCTGGCACACGAGTAGTCGTAGCGTACTGGATCGCCTCCTAATTGCAGTCATACGACTTCTTCAAGTCGCCCCGGAGAGTGAAGATTCCACTGAGTCCTGGCATCTTGAGAAGCGGATAAACATAATGTGGCACTGCCATAAACTTGGTGAGTGCTGGACGACCGAATATTGCTTGGTACGAAGATTCAAAGTTAGCCACTTCAAATTTGATGAACTCAGTGCGGTAGTCCTCCCTCGTGCCAAAGGTGACTGGAAGAACTACCGTACCAAGTGGGTGTGCCGCGTTACCTGGGACGATGCCATAGAAGGGGGACTTGCTCGGAACCAGCATGTCCTTGAAGTCCAGGCCCATCTTCCTCAGAGTGCTGGCGAAGATGAGGTTAAGACCGCTCCCACCATCGATGAACACCTTGGTGAGCCTGACCTTTGCCACCACAGGATCCAGAACCAGGGGGAACTTGCCGGGCTCCGAAAAGCTCATCCACTGGTCGTCGTGGGAGAATGAGATGGGGACCTCCTGTGACACTCAGGTAATTAGTGCTGTCACACCCTAAATTTAAGTATGGTGTTATGTGCAATAAGGGTAAAAGTGTGTTTAAAAATGTAAATGCTAAGGGAAAAGGGTTATTTATATAATTATATTTTAATAAAAGTCCATTTGTGCTAAATGGGTGAACATGGAGGGTAGAATTCAAAAGTATGAGGGTGGTTTTGCAAAAGTTAAAAACTTGTGTTTAAATCTCAAAAGCAGGTGAAACTACCCTTTGGATATAAATGTGGTGTAATTTTAAAATAGGATATATTCAAAGTTTAGAAATCTTCTTAAATTTCAAATTAGTTGCAAATCCTTAGCTCTTCTGTGGATGGACCTTAAAGCAAAGTTGTACATTTTGAAAAACCATACACTTTTGCTTTTGGGCCCATCTCCATTTGAGCACTGGTTGGAAAGTTATCTATACATTATAGTAAGGTCCCTGTATTTTCTGCTTTTTGCAACCGGGTCCTCCATCGTCTTCCTCGAGTCCCCGAGCTCCTCTGTTCCTCTGCCGCGCGCGCGTGATCTCTACCTCCGGCCGCCCCCCCGAGCACCTGCAGCTCTGCACCACCTCCACGCGTCGCCCCACCCCTCCTCCCACCGCCACGCCGCCTCCGCTGTCCTCCCCTCGCCGGGCCACGTCGGGCAGTCGATCCCGAGCGGCTGCCACACCACCCCGTCGAGCACGCCGGCGCCGCCCGCTGTCCTGGGCTTGGCCCGTGACTGCCCCTCCCTCTCCCTCTCTTCTACAGCACTGTGCCCTCCTATAAAGATCGGCCCGAGCCCCATTCCCTCGCCTGTTCCCTCTTCTTCCTCCTCGCGACACCGAGCCGCCGCCGCACTCCTTCGTCAGAATTCCCCCTCGACCACTCCACCCCGCCCAAATTCCAGCCGCACACCGCTCCCTCACCTCCTCCCCTAGCTACCCGACCTGATCCAGTCCAGCCCCCGGCTTTCCTTCGCCGGAATTGCTCCCACCCCGAGCCGCCTCCCACCGGAGCCGCCGAGCTCGACCTCACCGTCGACAACCTACTTCCACCGCTTCTTCGGCCAATTCAAGTACGGGAATCGCATCCCATCTCCCCCTGGTGCTCTTGCGCGCTTTAGATCCCCATGTTCGCCGGCCCTTCGCCGGGAATGGCGACGCACCGCCATGGCCGCCGCCCCTGTGACAGTTCATGTGTTTGTAAACTAGGCATATAATTTGTTAGTGTGAAATATGTATTGTTTATATAAAGCTTATGTGAGTTTCTGTGAAGCTTTTGAAAATTTAAAAGTACAAGTTAAAAGGGTATTTTTGTAATTACAGAAAAACCTAGGGTTGTTTTTGCAAAATGTGTTTGGATGGGAGGTAATTTCAAAATAAGTGAAAGGTGGTTTTGGTAAACATGTTTTCCTTATTTTGTCCCTTGTAAAAACATATATTTATTTATCCAAAAGTTTCATTGGAAATGTGTATGTTGAAGTGTGTAAAAATTTTAGGTAAAATGGTGAAAATAAGGGTATTTATGTAATTTTATAAAAGTACAAGTCCTTTTATGCAAATGTTTGATTTACAAAAGTAACTTTCAAAATTACTTAGGACTAAAGTGTAAAAGATGCAAGTCATCATGACACGTCTATCCAATCATTATGACGATTCTATCCCGTCATTATGACGTGTCATAAATGCTTGCATTTAGGTCCTGAATTTTATAAAATTTCGTTCTTTAGGACAAACACAATACAAATCCAACTTTTATTCAAAACTTCACGTGTAAAAATACAAATTTTGAGTTTTTGAACTTAAACCCTAAAGCAATGTTGTAGAGCTTGAAAAACTCTCCAACTTTCGTTTTGGGCATTTCTTCATTTGGGTTTTAAATCAACGGGAAATTTTATTTTACAGTCAGGCCCTCGCAGTTTTCTATTTTTACGCATAAGCCCTTGGGGAAAACCAATCCCCTTTCTCCTCTGTTTCCTTATCTCTGGCGCCTTATCTCCTTTCCACGGCAGCAGCTCTGTTCAATCCCTTTTTCCCTTCCTCTTCTCCATGTCTATCCCTTCCTGTTTTTCCCCTTCCTCTCCTCCAACCAAACAGCACAGGGAGCAGCAGGCGCTGGCCAGGCGCTTGATCTCGGGCGGAGCTCTGGCGGCCAGGCCGCAGGGGGGGCGAGCGGCAGCAACAGGTGGGCCGGCGCGCGGTGGCTGGCGGCCGGCGTGCGAGGCGCGCAGCGCAGGGGCCCGAGCGAGGCGCGAGCTGCGGCGGCCCCAAGCGGGCACAGGCGCGGGCAGCGGCTAGGCGGCCGCAGGAGCGCGCGCGCGGTAGGCGGGCCCGGGGCGGCGGCCGTAGGCGGTGCGGGGAGCAGGCGCGCGCGGTGCGAGGCGCGCGGGGCCGAGCGCGTGGGCGCGGAGGCGCAGGAGAGCGGCAGCGTGCGCCAGCGGGGGCCCGAGCGGCGGCCGCAGGAGCTGAGCGTGCGGCTGGGCATGGGCGGCAGCAGTGCGTGGGGCTGGGCGGCGGCTCGGCCCGAGCGCAAGAGAGAGGAGGCGCGTGAGGCGGGGCCAGATCAGGCGCATGGCAACGGGCGGCTGGCGGTGCCCAGCAGCTCAGGCGCGCGAACGCACAGGGGCGCAAGCCGGGCGGAAGCAAGAGCAAACGCGGGCAGCGCTGGCGCGGGTGAAGTAGCAGAGTACTGACGTAAGCGCAGGAGCTGAGGGTGCAGGTACAGAGCCGGCGGCACAGGGGTGGAACAGCAGTGCAGGTGGAGCCGCGGAACGGCTGCGGTTTGGGCGGCGAGCGACGGCACCATGGTGGCCGGCTGCGGCTCGCGAACGAAGGCGCGCTGGTGACGTATAGCGCGGAGCGCAGAGGTGGAGCAGTAGCACTGGGCCAGTGTAAGCGTGCGATTGCGGCTCGGAGTGAGCGTGCGCGACGCGGGAACAGGCATGTGCGAGCACTGGCGTCAAGCGAGCACGAGAGCGAGAGCGACATGGTTTAGGCGATGCAGGAGCTCGTGTGCTGGAGAGCTGGTGCAGGTGCTGGGGGGGCAGGAATGTGAGCGGCACCGAGCGAGTGGCGCGAGTGTGCGCGCGGTGGCGTGCGGGCGTTGGCGGTGTGGGTAGCTGTTGAGCGGCCGGAGCAGAGCAGGCCTATGGGCCTGAGCAGGTGATGTTGGAGTACGACGTGCCGAGCAACGGCACGCGCAGGAGGAGTTACGGTGGAGGGTTTCCTCGTGAGATGCACGAGGGGCAGCAAGCTGGAAGGAGAGGAGGCAAAATCGAAGGTGACAATTATGGCGAGGCGAGTCGGAAGGAGGAGTTGTGGAGCGAAGGCGGCAGTTAGGCGTGACGAGCTCGGAGGAGTCTCGATGCAACCAAGCATGGTAGTCCTGCAGGAAGTTACGCGAGTGTGCCGGCCGAGTCTCAGCGGCACACGCGTGAGAGAAGTGGAGGCTTAGCCGTGAGCAAGGAAACCTTAAGGTTCGCGGAGGATTTGGCATAGCGAACCAATCCGGCTCTATCGTCTCGTCCCAGGAGTCTATGACATCCAGCAGCTCCTATTCCTCGTCGATCGCCAAGTAAGACCACAAATCACCGCGGGGATTACCTCTTCGGCCATCTTCCACCCACGGCAACCATCCCCGACAAACTTTTCCGTCACCCATGGAATCTCGTCATCGTCGAGCTCATCTTATCGCCGATCCTGTTCATCGCGGGAATTCACTTTCCGCCCATTCTTCCTCCACATCCGAAACTACCCCAAGGTCTGCCCTGATTCTTTGAATCTTTCTAATGCCGGCGATTCCTTTGCCGGAATATCGTCGTTAACTTCCTGTTATCTGTTTTCTCGAACCAGTGACTTGATTGCTATGTTTTAGAAAGTTCTAGGGTGTTCTTCGTAAATTTTCCAAAGCTTTCTGTATTTCAAATCGATGAACTTCTACATTTCATAGATTTTCGTAAAAAGTTCATAAAAGTACAAAATCAGTTTTGTTTGAAACCCTAGATCAAAATCTACAAGTTTTATGTTGTGATCTTGAGTGAAAGTCTATGACGTGTGATCTAGGTTAAATGTTAGGGAATGAATGCCTTGTTTGTACCTTATATTGTATGCAGGTGTTACAGTTAGAAGATAAATTATAGGGTGTATGTTTTAAGTGGAGAAATATGACAGTTAGTTAATCCTATCACCCTAGAGCTCATATCCCTACCATCAAGACATTGTCCTCGTCTTGATTGCTGTTTCTTTAAGTTCCTTATCGTATAAGGATCCTCGTTAGTTCTTGTATGTCTGCTGTTTAGCCAAAACATCTCTGCGACTCTGCTTCAGTGTTGGCTATCAGTTCAGCCGCTAAGCATCCATTTCCTTAAGTCTATGACGTTCCTGTGTGACAGCTGTCAGTCGATACTTCTACCATCGGCTGATTAGCTGATACGATTATTACCTTTCTAGTGTCGGCTACTGCCGATACAGTTCTTTTGTTCTGTCTTACATCGACTGCATATAGTCGATGTATCAAAGGTATACACACAATCTTAGGGTTCTTGCCATCGGCCGACCCAAGCCGATTTTGGTTGCTTTTCCATATCGGTCAAACACAGCCGATCAATCCTTAGTTTCCGCTTCCATATCCACATACTCCTATCAGTCGATTTATCGACTGAAAGATCGGCTATCTATATCTATTGCTCATGTATCCTCAACCACACTCCAATCGGCTGTACGTCACTCAACTATTGCACTGACGTAATCGAGTCGATATAACCACACTTAGTTACCTAGGATAACACTTAAACACATCTCGATTAAGATATAGCTGCTTTAGGAATCACCCCTCTGCTGAGGTAATCAATGCTTTCATCCATCGTCTAGAAACCCGATGCATTCCTCAATCGGCTAAATCCTCGTTATTTCCAATCGACTCTGTTGTAACCCTCAACAAGTAGCCGATTCTAATTAGTTATCCCTCTAAAGTTCTATCTAAGTTTAGTTTTAGATCTTTTTGGGGGTAATGTGAATTGTGTGTTATATGAGTGCTGGATTGCAACCGTATTGTGAAGTAAGATAGTTTCATATGCACGCTTTGAATGTAATGTCGCATTACATGTAGATACGACTACTTCCGCAAGCAGTACCTACAAGATCTCTCAGGAGTCTGCAGAGGATATTCCTGAAGACCAAGTGAATGTCACCAAGGGATTAACTGAAGCCCCGAACCAAAGTTCGGAAGATATTGACATTTCTGACTTCAGACCCACCATTAAAGGCAAGCCCCGGACATAACCTACTATTTTATTACATTGCAATCTATATCTATTTATGTATTCTATGCATTAAGTTCTTAGGAATTGCTTGAAACTCTAGATGCATGAATCCTAGGAACCAATGTATTGCACCTGAGGTCATATCGACTAGATGCTAAGCTAATAGGACCGGTAGAAGTCGGGTGATTTCCTGTCACTCGCGCGATATAGGAGTTGTAATGTTTACATTCTTGTTATCACTATAAGGATGCCGGACGGGAGTTTTGTGCGGTATCATGGTTGAGGTGATACCCCGTCTGTGTTGTTGAATATTTATAAGGTCGCGGTGTGTGCCGATCGGGGTTAAGCATTTGAAAGTACTAACCACATACCGCGAAATATGGTAAGCGGTAAGCCTAGTAGCCAATCGGCCCGAGGAGTGGACATACCTCCCACCACATGTATTTGCTTCTTCTGGTTACTATGTTCGACTGAGGAAATACGTGTTGCAAGGGCAACCAGGAATACGGGTTTTGTAGTCGTGCTACAGACGTATGTCCTGCACTTTGGGAGTGCGTATGTTCCTGCAGTCGCTTGTGGTGGACCTGTCCACGAGTCGGAATGAAAGGCAAACGGTTGCTTTGGAACTATCGTTGGATGTTCCAAGCGTGTGAGTTAGGTTTATCTTGCAAGGTTGAAAATTCGATTCTGAATCGTCCGCCTCTCACGAAGATTGAGACTACTTAATCCCTTTATCACACAGAGTAAGAAGAGCAACTATATGATAAGCAATACTGATGGATGAGATAAAGAGCTCTACCTTGCTTGCTTAGTTATAAGTGCTTATCTAGAATGGATAATCACATAGAACTTGAAAGCTAAAAGTTGAAAATAAGGATCTACTCTTAGTTGCTTTTCAGCTGAAACTAAACCCAGAACTTTTACAAGCCTTCATAAGTCTAGTTATGGGCTAAAGTATACCCAATTCCGGGTAAGCCTTGCTGAGTATTAGTATACTCAGCCTTGCTAGCTTTATGTTTTTCAGGTAAAGCCTTTGAAGACCCTACTCTTTCCTTGTCATGGCCCTGTGCTCTTTCAGAAGATTGGTCCGTGGAATGGGATCCGTTCTCGGCCAGCACTGGTGATATCGAGCGATGTCATGCTCGGGCTTAGCATGACATCCGTCTTAACGACGTGTTGTAATCTTCGCGTATGTTTTCCGCTGCTAAAAACCATAGTTTTAACAATTTGTAATGTTTTCTCTGAGTTTGAAACTTCGTACCTCTTTTGGAAACCCTTGTAATGTAATTCTCTGTGATGTAACATGTGTTGGTAATTGTATCTCTGGACTCACCTTCGTGTGAGGTAACCTTATTTGATCCTGTGTATCGGTGGTTTATCGGGACATTACCCGACAGGCCAAGGGATTATACCATTTGAAGCACGTTGGAGCCCTCGGGAGTGGACTCACGTACTTGAGCCGGTATAATTCAGGTTGGTTCTGCCACAGCCCCTCCTCGCGGCCGACAATGCTCCACCCCTGCCCGTTGAGCCCCACCCCTTCCAACTAACTCCCCACACACTGTTGGTCGTGCCAAGCCGGCCCCTTCCCGCCGGCGACCTCGCCGCCGATGGGAACATGCCGGAGCCGAATGGCCGGCCGCCGTCAGGGCCTGGCAGGGGCATAAGTGCAAGGGTTTTTAGTGTTCCAGGGACCCAGGCGCAAAAATACCGAGAACCGCCCCCCCAAGTGTTTTGTTATTTCAAGTGATTAATGCTGCTGCCTTGTAAAATTCATAGAAAACCGTAGAAAAATCCAAAAATTGCCAAACTAATTTTGTTGGAAACTAGACTTCAAACTCTACAACTTTTATTAATGAAGTTTAGTTTGAAACTAAATATTTTTGAATCTATTTTGAACTTAAGTTTAAAAGGTATTTTGTACATAAATTCTACATATTAGCTTTGTTTCTTGTGATTTTTGGTAGGTAGCTTCTATAAGCCATGTGTGAGCTTGTGTAAAAGTTTCAAACTTAGCACTGTTTTGTAGTTTAATTTCTTTTGAACTTGGGTAATTCAAATTTGAGATGATTAGGCTTAATTAGTTAGATCTTTTTGTCATAATCTAATGTGTTGATAATTAGTCTATAATTAAATTTTCAAGACTTTATAATTCTATTTACCTCAGTTTTTAATTTAAACTTGAAATTTGAATTCAAATTCAAATGTCTTAGTTCCTGTTTCCAGTAAATCCAATACTATAATCATAACTTAATTATAAATGATAATTCAAGACTAAACCCCCTTTTAATATGAGTTCATGTGTGTTAATTATTGGATTGCAACTTTATCGTGAAATAAAGTCTTTAACTCAAGCACCATCTCAATTAAATTGTTGCATATCATGTAGAATCAACAACGCTCGACGATGGAGATTTCGAGTTGGTCTTGGGACAAGACCAAGGGTTTTCTGAAGACCAGATAAACATCGCCGAGGATCTAACTGAAGCTCCGAACCAAAGTTCGGAAGTCTCTGACATCCCTGCCCCCAACCCCACTCAAGAAGGCAAGCCCCGATGCATAACCCAGTATTTCAGTTTATTACAATTTCATTATTTTATATATCCTGCATTACGTCTAGGAGTTGAAATGAAACCCTAGTTGCATAAAATCTAAGGAATCCAATGTATTGTACCCGCGTCCTTATCGCATAGACGCTCTGCTTAATAGGGCCGGTAAAAGTCGAGTGATTTCTTGTCACTCGCGCGATATAGGAGTTGTATGTTTACAATTCCACAATCACTATAAGGATAATGGGCAGGGTCATGTGTTGAATCATGACTTAAAGGTTTACCCTATCTGTTTTGATAAAAGTTGTTAAGGTCGCAGTGTGTGGTAGTGGTGGCTAAGTGTTTGAAAGTACTAGCCACATGCCGTGAAATATGGTAAAGTGGTAAGCCTAGTAACCAATCGGCCCGGCAAGTGGACATACCTCCCACCACTCGTAATTTGGTTTTTCTCACGCACCGACGTGCGGGAGTGCGTTCCGCACGGCGTACAGGAGTACGGTCATGTAGCCGCGCTACAGGCGTACGTTCTGCACAATTGGTGTGTGGACCGGTCCTACAGTCGCTTGTGGTGACCCTGTTCCACGACCCGGAATGAAAGGCAAACGGTTGCTTCGGAACGATCTTTGAATGTTTCCAGCGTGTGATTTAGGTTTACCCTTGCAAGGTTGAATTCGATTCAGAATCGTCCGTTTCTCATGAAGATTGAGACTGCTTATTCCTTCTGTCACATAGAGTAAGAAGTATGACATTTGATGGAATAATCATGGTGAATGATAATCTCTACCTTGCTTACTTAGTGTAGGTGCTAATCTAGAATGGATAACCAACTAGAACATGAAAGCTAAAATTCGAAAGTAGATCATACTCTTTGTTGCTTTTCAGCTGAAAACAAACTCGGAACCCTTTGCAATACCTTCATGACTCTAGTTACGGGCTAAAGTATACCCAATCCCGGGTAAGCCTTGCTGAGTATTAGAATACTCAGTCTTAGTAGTAACATTTTCAGGTATAATCCTCGAGAATCCCGCAGATAGTTCTGCGTGGCCAACTTCTATTCCACATGGCGGGTCTGTGGAGTGGGATCCGTCCCCGGCTGGCAGTGACCCTCCTAAGTGACACCAGGCCTTGGGCTAAGCATGGTGTCAACCTTTGCGACGTATGTAGTCGCGTGTTTGGTTTCCTTCCGCCGTGAGCATGGACAAGCTGTTGAGCTTGTCTGTTTAAACACTATTTATATAAGTTTTACTTTAAGTTTTGAACAAGGTTTGTAAGAATATTTGCATATCTGTAAATTAAAAGTGGATGAGCTGTACTGTGATTGTAAACTCGCCTTCGTGTGAGGTAAACCTGCTTCGATCCTGTTGAACCGTGGTTGTATCGGGCGAAGACCCGACAGACCAATGGGTTGTTCCGTTTGAAGTGCGTTGAGTTGGTATCGGCTAAATAGCGATGACTAGCGCACTTGAGCCGGAATAATTCAGGCGGTTCTATCACAGCTGGTATCAGAGCTGTAGGTTTACTTTTACTTCTGGAATAGCTTTTACAAAGTATTTTCAGGATAAAATTGGCCAACAAATGAGTTTACAACATACGTTGGATTTGTTAAGGTTGGTGTTTAGAACGCAAAGCCCTAGGGAAGTATATGGGAATTAACAGGTGGCTACTAGAATATGTATATATGTATAGATAGTTCTAACTTGCTGCACTACTTTCCGTCAAAACTTAAATTCATGTACAACCCAACCTTACTTCCTGTAACGACACTTGCGATTGTGAGGTAAGAAGGTAAGGATCCTCAGCTAACTGGGGAGTTAGCCTTCCCATCGGTGATGTGAACCGAATGCTGTTTATCAAGCAGTGGCCTACTTGAGATGCTGCCAATATATCAACTTAGGTTGATTATATTGGGAGTATATGGTTCGGCGCAGGGTATGGCGATCGTTGTTCATACCCCCGCATTTTTGCGGTACCCCCGTGAATACGTTGTTTCGATAACGTATGTTAACGTTGTCTGTACGGCAGTAATTGTACAGATGCTGTTTCTATAGCGAACAGTACTGTTTGGGGACGCTTTCATGTCATGCTACCATGAAAGGTTCATGATATATATATGTGATCTTCTGCAGGTACACTAAGCACGATTAATAGGATAAGACGGATAGGACTTATCGACTAGTTATTAGTGAGAGACGTATGAGTATGCCACCGAAATTAACCGCGTAAGTCCGAAGGTATTCGGCAGTGTTTTTGGTTGTGTGAACGAGTAGTGCGTGCATGCATCAATCATCATCAATTGCATACAATGTACGTTTTGGTCTATTAAGGATGAGTAGCGTGTTGTTTATCTCTAGAATGGGTTGATAGGCTTCTCATGGTAGTTTTTAAGTTGGGTATCTTAAATACCTTAGGCATCCATCTGATTTCCAGTCTTTGCTGTTATCAGAATTGATTATCTCGTTCCATTTATCTTGTGATTTCTCAGCAAGGTAAAATGTCTCACCATTTGCATTCTTGTTGCAGATGGCAGCCCCTCGTAACGTCTTTTGGGATCCGGCCGGGCATTTCCATACAGATGCCTTGCACTGGGAGGGTTTCCCTCGCCTTCTCTGGGAGTCATTGCGTTCGCTCTTTTATGCTGAGCCTCCACAGTACGACGCAGTGGAATATCAGGAGGAGGGTGTTCGCCGATGTCGAGTTAGAATGACTATTCCTCATCATCCCTTCCGCTCCCAATGGCAGCCTATTGAAGTTGATGTGATGGGCTATCGAATAGTTGACACCATTGAAGGAGCAGCACTAGAAGCCATTTATCTTTTCTATAAGCAACATCCAAGAGAAGCTGCAGGATAGCCGATCGGTATATTTTCTACCACTGATCCCAAGGATCCAGAGTGGAACCTCAGAGTAGTCCCCGAAGGTCACAGGTTAGAAGGTTCCACGGAGGAAACACTTTGAGGTACTATGCGGTTTATGGGTGTGCAGCATCATTATCAACTGCTACTACGTCGCGAGATGGGTCAATTGATCAATACTGCGTGAAGTTACTATAGGGAGGCTGATAGACAAGTCACCCAAGTTGACCAACTTCGAGCTTTGGTGACCGAGAAAGATGGGATCATCGCTGCTCGAAATGAGACTATTCATCATCGGGAGGACCAGATCACTGAGAGTGATGCGATAATCACCCAAGGCAACACGATCATTGAGTTCCTCCAAGAACAGATCCATGACCTCATCTTGGAGATTGATGATGCCCACGCCCACATCAATGAACTCCAACAGCAGCCAGCACCTCCTGCCGTACCAGCTCCTGAAGAAGAAGAAGATCCTGAAGAAATCGAAGGAGTCTTCGGGATCGATTCTGAGCACGGAGATCCTGTTATCAGTCCCCATCATTCTTCTTCTGGTAGTCAGTCATTAGTGGGCAACTTTTATGACTTTTAGTTTTGGTTGAGTGGGTGGCAGTCTAGTTGTAGATAGTGTAGAAAGATGTGACATAGGTAGTGCGTAGTATATTTAGATCAAGAGCCACTTGTTGTGTTATATGTGGCATGTGTACTTAGGCAATGGCTTGTAGTGGTTAAAGTGCGCTGATGTAAGATGTAAGGATTACCAGTGTTTAAGTAGTAATCTAAATTTTGTGTTCTATTATCTTGCTCAATATCTTGGTATCTGAAATGAGTTGATTGAATGGAGCATATGAATTACATTTCTGTTTAATAATTGTATATCATCTGAAATTGGAGTATGGGTATGGTTGATAATGGATATCTCCTTTGTTTTAGATGGTTGGAGCTACTCGCGGAACCCCGGAAGGATTCCGGGCAGATCAGGCTAGTGGTTCTCAGCAACCACCACCACCTCCAAATCTGGCCGAGGTTATGGCCCGACAAATAAAACTCCTCAACCAGCTTGTGCAGGCTCAAATGGGCCACTTCCATCAGCAATCCCGAGGCCAAGATGAACCCTTATCGGCCAGTTATCAAGACTTCCTTAGTACCCAGCCTCCATTATTCCATAAGGCAGACGAGCCTCTGGATGCTGACGCTTGGCTTTGAACTATCGAGTCCAAGTTTGCCCTATTAACTGCCCCATGTTCGAATGAGAACAAGGCGCTTTTTGCAGCCCAGCAACTTCGTGGCACAGCTCGTCTATGGTGGGATCATTTTTACGCTATGCAGCCTGCTGATCATGTCGTCACTTGGGACGAGTTTCGGACTGCCTTTCGAGCGCACCACATACCGAAGGACTCATTGAGCGAAAGCTCAATGAATTTCTGAACCTGACTCAGGGAACCCGCACCGTCATGCAATACGCACAAGTTTTCAACCACTTGTGCCAGTATGCAGGATACCATGCGGACAGTGATGCCCGCAAAAGAGATCGTTTTCGCTGGGGCCTGAACACCAAATTTAAAGAATGACTGAATTTGGTAAGGGCTGACAATTTTAATGAGTTGATCAACATGGCCATTACTCAAGAAGATTGTATCTTAGCCCACAGAGCAGAAAAGAAACGGAAGGCACCTACAGGGCCTGCAACTATGCAACCGTCAAGGTATCGATTGGTCCCGAGCAATGCCCCTTGAGTCCCGCCTCAAGGCAATTTGCCTGGCAGATGGGTAGCCAGACCACCCCAACAGGCACGATTCAACCGACCACTGACACCACAATTTCAGCAGCAACCACAGCAAGGTCCGCGGCCGAGCTTTCTGCCAGCCAACCAAGGAAACAGCAACTATCATTGTTTCAACTGCGGAAGCCCATCCCATTTTATCAAGGATTGCTCTCAACCTAGGAAATCTTTTCAAGGGCAAACCTCCGGTCCAACCAACAAGAGCAAGGGCAAAAGACAGGTGGTCCAGGTCCGCCAAGGGAAGGTGAACCTCACCACTCTCTCCGAACTCCCCGAAGGGACACCGATAATGACGGGTACATTTTCTATCAACCATCACCCTGTTATTGTTCTTTTTGACTCTGGTGCTACTCATAGCTTTCTCAGTGCAAAGTATGGGACTAAAATAGGCTTGGGTATCTATCCTACTAATGGAGATTATAAGATAACAACTCCTAGTGGAAAAACCTTATCAAATCAAATCTGTAGGAAGGTACCACTTCAGCTGGGTAGTCGATTGATAAAAACGGACTTACTTCTACTAGACCTAGAAGGAATGGATGTTCTATTAGGTATGAATTGGATGACCTAGCACCATGTGTCTTTAGATATCTCTTCTGGAACTGTGGAGATTGATTCACCTAAGCATGAACCTACTATTCTCTATCTTCCACAATCGAAGTACCTCAACTCTTGCACCTATGCTGCATCTGGGATCAAACTAAAGGATATCCCTATCATCTGTGAGTATCCAGATGTCTTTCCAGACGATTTGCCTGGATGCCCCCAGATAGAGATATCGAGTTTATTATAGAACTCCAACCTGGCACAGCCCCTATCTCTAAGAGATACTACCGTATGCCTCCTAACGAGTTGGCTGAGTTGAAAATCCAACTCCAAGACTGAAGCGTCCCCCCATCAGGGAAGACTTCAAAGCGATGCTTTATCAGTCCCAGGAGGCTGATAACACTTTTATTACATCAGATGGTACATCACCGTACAACTCTACGCGGTAATGGGCAGTGAAGCGCCACTATCGCGAGGATTACAACTAAAACCCACACTACTATACTAGCTACGAAAAGAGGGTCATCAGAGTCTTGCGCCATGCGGAGTTCCAGCGGTGGCCTTAACCACAGGCAAGACTGGGTGCAGGATGAAACCCTACTCGATGTCTTCGGGGATGTAGTGTGGATCTTTCACTGTAAAAGTAAGAATGGGGTGAGTACAAACGTACTCAGCAAGTCCAATCACACCCACGGAGGGGGTATGACAGAAATTAATGCACAGGACAATCCAAGGATAAGGTTATGGTTCATTTGCGGAGAACTCGGTTGTATGCAAAGGTTGGTTTAAAAATATTTCCAAAACAAGTTTTTCAGTACCAAAGAGCTCATGCTGTTGGTCCACACAGGATCCAAGTTTTAAGCTGCTACCGGACTCCCCGTCCGCCGTAGCACACAGCACAACTGCCGGACACTTTCCAAACAACCCACACCAGTCCAACCATTCCCAGAGAGAAACACTAGTTATGTGACCACACCATAACTTGCCTAATACCATGGGCGCGGCTATTCGAATAGATTTTAACTCTGCAGAGGTGTGCAACTTTTCCCACAGGTGGGGTGCCACAGCACGATCACCTTAGTGTCGGTGCAGACCCCAACAAAGCCATTACCCACCTTAGCTAGACCTGACTAGCCACCACGGGATCCATCAAGGGGTCATTCGACCTATCTCCGAGGTTTAACCGGGGCATAAGTCACACAGAGCTTATCCCTTCTCCTTGATCACCCATTGCTCTCAGCTCTCCTGATTGCTACCAGACTTACTAGTGGGATTTATGCTAAGCCGTTGCCCATACAACGGTCAAGTGGTTTGCACGACAGGAAGCTAGGTGAGATGACACATCAACTCGGTCCTTAGGGGTGACAAGATGGATATCTCCCTTCCTCGCTCAACCACACAGGTACGAGCACACCAACGGCAATTCACACAGAAATGCCATCCATCCCGTCTGACTCGTCTTTCAAAACCACATTTTATCCCTTCCCACGCACACACACATTTTCTTTATAAAACCGGGTGGTCAAGGTATGGTATTCACAAACAAGGGTGGCTATCCTACCATATTTTCAGTAAGCAAAACCATGCAATTTTATAAAACAGGCCACTGGGTTGTGTTTATAAAAACTTAGACAGAAACATGCATCAAAGGGCGGGATTGAACTTGCCATCATCAAATCCTTGCGGGAGGTCCTGATCGAAGCACTGTCCCTCGGGTTCGGGGTCGTAGAACTGGTCCTCGTTCACTTGGTCACAGTCGGGACCTTCCTCGTTCACTCCGTGTCCTACGACACAAGCAAACAGGCACACAATCAAGCGAAGGAACTAAAAGCTTTTATCGTTGAGCTTGAATCGGAAATAATTTAGTTACGGGGGTAGGGGTAATATTTTTGGGTGGTTTCTTAATGGCATGGTTAAAACTATACTAGAAAGGGCGTGGTAAAGTTTCGGGTCGATCGGAGATCGTTTGGCGCATAAAATGACGAGGTGAAGGGGGGTTCAGGGGTTAAACAGGGCTCAGGGACTTATTCGTAAACAGTTATGCTATAGAAAGGACTTGATTATAATTTCCAGAACTATTTTGGGGTATGTTAGAAAGGTGTAGGGGTTTATTTGATATTAGGTTTACATGGCGGGGGTTGTCTTTCTAATTAACTAAGAGCAGAAGGGCCTGCAGATAAAAGTGGCACAAGGGGGGTGTTCTTTTGGGGAAATATAGAGAAGGGGGGGGCTTTTGGGCAAAAAGCCCTTTCTTCTTTCCCTCTCCACGGAAAACAGAGGAAGTGGAGGAGGAGCCCCTGCGCCGGTCGATTCTGGCGGCCAGGGCTCGACGGCGGCTCGGGATTGGGGGGAAAAGGGAGGGGGAGAGGAGGGGAATCGGTTCCCGGCTTCACCTCGGGCCGGAGTGGCGCGTGGAAGCCGGACGACGGCGGGCAGCGGGCGGTGGCGGGGCTATGGGCGGCGGCGATGCTACGGCTCGGGGGAAGAAGGGCTGTGTGGTGGTGGAGGTCGTGGGGAGGGGCGGGCTGCGCGGGGCCGATTTATAGGCTGGGGAAGGCGGTGGAGGGGGGGTTCGGTCGGCGGCTCCGCGGCCGGCCATTAATGGCGTTTGGCCGCTTGCGGCCGTCGTGACGTGGCGTGGCGGCGAGGGCGCCGGTCTTCGCACGTGGGGGAGGGTCGGGTACTGTGCGGCACAGGGCGGGGAGATGACGGCGCGCGCGGCGGGGTGGGACGCGGCAGCGGCGGGCGGCGCGGCGTCGCGGGTCCGGGCGCGTGCGTGCGCGCACAGCGCGGCACGGCGCGGGCCAGGGGCGTGGTGCGGGCGACGGGCGGCACGACGCGGCGCACGGCCACGCGTTGCGCGTGCGCGTGCGTCGCGGCACGGCCGGGGCAGAGCAGGAGCACAGCCCGGGCGGCGCTCGGGCACGCGGCAGGGGAAGGAAAGAGGGAAGGGAGGAGGGGGAAAGAAGAAAGAAGGAAAGGAAAAAGGGAAGAAAGGAAAAGAAAGAAAGAAAGAGAAAAAGAGATTGGGGAAAAAGAAAAGAAAAGAAATGGGAGGGAGAAAAAGGGGAAAAGAAGGAGGAGAGAGAGAGACAGAAGCGCGTCGGGGCCGATCGTGGCGGCGACCGCGGCCGGTCGGCCACGCGCGCGCGTTATTCGCGCGCTGCGCGAAGAGAAAAGAATCGCGCCGGCGCTGATCGCGGAAAGGCGGTCGCGCGTGGTCGTCGGCCGCCGAGCGGTGCGGGATGGGACAGCGGCGAGGAAAAAGAGGGTACGGTCATTGGAAAAAGGGGTTGGGTCAACAGCTGGAGCCGAGTCTCTGGTCGGCGAAGAGTCCGGGAGGCGATTAGGGTTTCAAGGTTTTGAACAAAACATCTTAGCGCGTAATTTAATTTGGTAAATTTTTAGGGTGTCACAAACCTACCCCACTTAAAATGAATCTCGTCCTCGAGATTCGGCTGGCTCCTAAACAGATGGGGAAACTCCTTCTTTAGGGCCTCTTCGCGTTCCCATGTCGCTTCTTCCACTCCGTGTCTGCTCCATTGAACCCTGCATATCCGTACTTTAGAGTTTCTTGTCCTCCTAGTGACAGTGTCCAGAATTTTGACCGGCACTTCCTGGTATCGCAGGTCCGGCTGTAGATCTATTGTTTCCACCGGCACGTGTTCTTCCTCGGGTACTCTGAAACACCTTCTTAATTGCGAAACATGAAACACTGGGTGTATGTCTGACATTTCTTCTAGTAACTCCAGTCGGTATGCCACTGCTCCGACTCTCTTCAAAACTCGATACGGTCCAATGTATCGAGGGGCCAATTTTCCTTGTACCTGAAATCTTCGCGTTCCTCGAATCGGTGAGACCTTGAGATAAACAAAATCTCCAGGGTTGAAACTTATTTCTCGCCTTTTCTTGTTTGTTTATTCCTTTTGTCGGGATTGAGCCGCTTTCAACTTCTCACGAATCTCCGCTACTTTTCTTCTGCTTCCTTTATAAGTGCGGGTCCTACTAGTGCACGTTCTCCCACTTCTGACCACATCAGGGGAGTTTTGCACTTTCTTCCATAGAGAGCTTCGAATGGCGACATGCCCAAGCTGGCTTGGTAGCTATTGTTGTACGAGAATTCTGCATAAGGTAGGCTCTGCTCCCAATCATTTCCATAGGTCAGGACGCATGCTCTCAGCATATCTTCCGTGACCTGGTTAACCCTTTCGGTTTGACCATCCGTCTGTGGGTGGTATGCGGAGCTGAAATCTAACTTAGTGCCCATAGCTTTATGCAGGCTTTTCCAAAACCTAGAGGTAAATTGGGTTCCTCTATCTGAGACAATTCTGCTAGGCACTCCATGTAACTTTACTATATTTTCCACGTAAAGCTTTGCCAGCTTTTCTCCACCGTAATTAGTTCGTACGGGTATGAAATGAGCCGATTTAGTGAGTCGATCAACTATTACCCATTTGGAATCGTATCCCTTCTGTGTTCTAGGTAGACCCACTACAAAGTCCATTCCTATCTCATCCCATTTCCATACCGGAATGGGTAGAGGTTGCAATAATCCTGCTGGCTTTTGATGTTCGGCCTTGATCCTTTGACAAGTATCACAATGAGCCACAAATCGTGCAATATCCGCCTTCATTCCATTCCACCAATACCTTTGCCTTATGTCCATATACATTTTGGTGGATCCTGGGTGGATGGAGTAGGCCGAGTTATGGGCTTCGTCCATGATTATCCGCCGAAAGTCTCCATTCTGGGGTACACAAATCCTATTCTCGTACCATAGCGTTTCCTCATCGTCCACTCTGAAACCTGGGGCTTTGTTTTCTCCTGTTTGTCTGCAGATCTTTATTAACTCCTGATCCGAGCTTTGAGCCCCTCTAATTCTATCCTCTAGTGTTGATTGGACATTCAGCACATGGCTAGAACCTCGAGGAACAATGTGCACATTTAATCGTGCCATTTCCTCGCGTAGATGGTCGTCTTTGGGTCCATAGGATTTCCGACTTAAGGCATCGGCTACCACGTTCGCTTTCTCGGGGTGATAATGAATTTCCAAATTGTAGTCCTTCACCAACTCCAACCATCTTCTTTGCCTTAAGTTTAAATCCGGCTGGGTGAAGATATACTTCAGACTCTTATGGTCGGTGTAAATCTCACACTTATTTCCAATCAAGTAATGTCTCCAAATTTTCAGGGCATGCACTACGGCTGCAAATTCCAAATGATGGGTCGGATAGTTCTGCTCATGAGTCCTGAGTTGGCGGGAGGCATATGCAATGACTTTCCCGTCTTGCATCAGCACACACCCTAATCCTTGTCGGGATGCGTTACAATAAATGACAAAATCCTGATGAATGTCCGGTAGGGTCAGCACTGGGGCGGTTGTCAACCTTTGCTTCAATTCCTGAAAACTTCTTTCACAAGTTCCTGTCCATGCGAACTTCTTCTCCTTCTTAAGAAGTTCCGTCATGGGTCGGGCTATCTTGGAGAATCCCTCAATAAATCTCCGATAGTACCCAGCTAATCCAAGAAAACTTCTGATTTCACTAACATTAGTTGGTCGCTGCCAGTTGGAAACTGCTTCGACCTTCTCTGGGTCCACTGCCACGCCTTCCACGGTCAGAATGTGGCCAAGGAAAGCTACTCTCTCCAGCCAGAATTCACGCTTGCTAAACTTGGCATATAGCTTATGTATCCTTAGCTTTTCCAACACTATCCGCAGATGTTGCTCATGTTCCTGAGTACTCTTGGAGTAGACAAGTATGTCGTCGATAAAGACTACGACAAACTTATCTAGCTCTTCCATAAATACTTTGTTCATGAGGTTCATGAAATAGGCAGGGGCATTGGTCAGTCCAAAGGACATCACTGTGAATTCAAACTGCCCGTAACGGGTGACAAAAGCTGTCTTAGGGATGTCACTTTCTCTAATCTTGAGCTGAAAATATCCTGACCTTAGGTCGATCTTGGAAAAGTACTTGGCTCCTTTTAGCTGATCAAAAAGGTCATCAATCCTGGGGAGGGGGTACTTATTTTTAATGGTAACCTCATTTAGTGCCCGGTAATCCACACACAACCTCATACTCCCATCTTTCTTCTTGACAAACAGAACTGGGGCTCCCCATGGAGACGAGCTTGGTCTGATGAAGCCAATTCGTTGCAGTTCTTCTAGTTGCTTCTTTAATTCCGTCAACTCAGAGGCCGCCATCCTATAGGATCTCTTGGCTATAGGGGAGGTTCCAGGGATGAGGTCAATGACAAACTCTATATCCCTGTCTGGTGGCATACCGGGGAGTTCTTCGGGGAAGACATCTGGGTATTCGTTTACTACCGGGACTTCTTCTAAGGACTTGACTTCCATGCTAAACACCATTGGGTTAAGCCCACTTTCCTGGGTATGGCAGGTTACTCGTACTCCTTCGGGGTTTGTTAAGTGTACCACTTTGTCAGCACAGCCTATGAGGCCATTGTGTCGGCTTAACCAGTCCATTCCAAGGATCATGTCTATCCCCCTAGACTTAAGTACTACCAAATCTGCTAGAAATTCTACCCCACTTAAATTGATCCTTACCCGTAGGCAACCTAGTTGACATTTGATGCCGCCTTCAGGCGTCCGGGTTAATAGGGCTGTTTTCAGTAGTACTGTAGGTATTCGGTGTTGTTCCACAAAACTTGAGGATATGAACGAGTGCGATGCTCCAGAATCAAATAATACTGTTGCCAGAGTTGAGTTGACTAGGTACTCACCGAGTACTACGCCCTGAGCTTCTTGAGCTTCCTGCGCGTCGATATGATTGATGCGGGCTTGTCCAAATGATTGCTGGGGCTGCTTCGTCTGCTGACTGTTGTTATTGTTGCGGATGGGTACCCGGTTGGCGCCGGTCAGGGCTAGTTTGGGTCCATTCACCGTGTTGGAGAAGGCTGAGGTAGCCGGCTTATTCTTGGCGTAAGGACAATTGGCGATGAAATTCCCTGTCTCATGGCAGTTGAAACAGGCCCTAACATTGTTGTTGTCGGAGGCGACCAAGCTTGCGTTGCCCTGCGAGGCCCTCATGGTATTCTGGCTCCTAAGCTGAGTGTTAGGGGCCCGTGGTCCTGTCACTTGGGACTGAGTTCTATACTGCATTGGGGCCTGAGATCTTGGTGCAGTGTAGCTAAAATTTCTCGGCTTTTGGGAACGGTCCTGTTGGCGGGCCTTACTTTCCAGGAATTTGCGTTTGTTATCCTTCCTCTCTTCAGTTTTGGCCCTTTCCGTAAGGATAGCCTTGTTCATTAGGGTATTGAAGTCTGGATAGATCTGAGGGGTAAGCAAGGTCCGGAGTTCTGGGTTCAGTCCCTTGTTGAACATGTCTTGTTTCTTGTCATCATCGTTCACTTCCTCCGGTGCATATCAGGCCAACTCTATGAACCGGTGAGTGTACTCTTCCACCGTCATGCTTCCTTGCTGCAGTGCGTGGAATTCATCCGCTTTGCGCTTCATGGTGGCCGAAGGGATGTGATAACGGCGGAACTCCTTCACGAACTCCTCCCAAGTGATGGTAGAGGCATCCTCAACTGCGGCGCAATAATTTTCCCACCAGGCTAATGCTGTTCCGGTGAGTTGGTGGGCTGCTAGAAGGACTTTGTCTCGGTCCTGGCATTCAAACGGTTCGAGTTTCCTCTGAATTACTCGAAACCAGTCGTCTGCATCCAAAGGGTTGCAAGATCCGGCAAAGGTGGGCGGCTTGGTCCTCAGAAAGGCTGTCAGCTTGTCATTCATGTTCTGCCCTCGTGGTTGCTGGTTAACGAGGGCGTTGGCCAGTGTTTCCAGTATGAGGGTCTGGTTGTGGATTATCTGTGCCAGGTCTCCGAAGGGTGGGGGTGGTGGTAGTTGTTCTCCTCCTTGATTTTCTCCTCGGTTCTGGCTTACTTCCTGTTCTCCCTGAGGAAGATTTTGTCCAACAGGCTGCGCTTCGGCACCAGCGGCTGCGGGGTTCCGGCTACGGGAGGCCCTCGCGACGCTCCGGGGAGCCATCTGTTGATTGGGTAGAGTGGGGTTACGATTATGTGATGTTTAAGTTGTTTAATTCGTATATAAGGTAGAATCTACCTTCTGCCAGTAGTCACATAAACAAGCAGCACACAACAAACCAGCACACAGCATCACAAACAACAAGCACAAACAACTTCATTACTGCAAGGGGGTACAGCTTGGGGGTAAGACTAGGTCTCGTACTACTCGTCCGGGGTCATGCCTAAGGGCACGACTTAAGCAAAAGAGGCTGGGGGTACATCACTAGGGTGGCATCAGTTACTTTACTCGAGGGGCGTGCCTTCTCCTGGGGCGGGGGTTGTGAGTAATCCTTGTTCGCCGTTCTCTGGATTCCCATCTGTCAAGGGTTGCGCTGCAGCATCCCTTTCAACGGCGGTAGCAGAACTTTCAGGGTTCTCGGGTGGGGCTTGTGTGTTTCCAAAGAGAGGTCCCCATCCTATGACGGGTGTCCCGAGTAAAACATGGTCTTCTCCAATTGCCAGGACTGGTGTTCCGCTTTGGGTCCATTCTTGCATACGCCGGTCTCGGGCCTGCCTGAGGCTTTCTTGGGCGACTGCTTCGCTACTGACCACGGCTGCGGCTCTTGCCTCGGCTTGGGCTGCTCGGATCTGCTGCAGCCTTACTGCGAGCTCTGCTTGCTCAGCTCGATGGGTCTGTTCCCTCAGGAGGTTGGCTTGCTCATCAAAGAGTTGGTCCAAGGCGGCTAGATAAGTAGCCACTTGGTACAGAGGGTCTTCTTCATGGCGGCGTCGTTCCAGACTTCTCATGCGTGCTTCCCAAACTGGGGTTCTGATGGCTGGTGGGAAGAACCTTACTGGTGTGGCGGCGAGATGTCCTTCAAAAATCCGGCATAAATAATGGAGTGCTTTTCTAATGGTCAAGGGGTAGGTGTCTTGGTGCCTAAACCCTGTGGCAGTCACTAGCCATGGCTGGATGTCGGGGTAGCGGTTGCTCCTGGCGATGACCAGGATCACCCTGCAGCGGAGGGTACCATGGTGTTCGTACTCTCTGCTGTAGTACCTTGGGCGTTCCGTAACGCCAAGGCTTTTCAGGGCGTTGATAAAAAGGCTGGGAAAGCCAGGTGCTGCTTGGCAATCGCCCTGGGTCCATCCTTCCTCAGCCATCTGAAACAAGGACAGAGTAAACAATCTAGCACAGGTACAAAAGGGAGTAGATAACATTCATTATTGCAACATGGGGGTACAGTTTCCATGGATACGTGGTTATTAGGGTAGGGTTCTAGCTTGGAGTGCTACTCCTATCATGGGGATTCTTCCTCGATTCTGATAGGGCGCTTCTTTATTGGGAGGCACCGATCCATCACCTCATCTTCGGTCTGCGTACCTTTATCCCAATGGGTCTCCTCGGGTTCCTCCTCTTCCTCTATCCATCCACCTATTCCTCTGCGGTTTTCGTATTCCTGCATCTAGGCTTGGAGGGCGGCTAAGAAATACTCGGCGCGTGCGGCTCTTATCTGTTGTTCTTCCAGTTCCTGGGTTGCCTTTTCTACCCCATGGATTAACTGCTTCAGTTGTGCCGTCTGTTCGTGGTAGAGCACATCCAGGCCGGTAAGGTAGATGGATAGGTGGGAGACCGTATCTTCTAGGTCCTCTTCTTCTCTTCCGAGTCCTCTCATCCGGGCAATCCAAGTGCGTTCTCTTCCTTCAGTAGGTGGGAAAAATCCCATAGGAGTCCGCTGAAGGTGGTGCTTGTAGATCACACGCAGTCGTCGCAGGGCTTTATGGGCGGCCTTTCCGTAGGTGTCAGGGAAGCGAAAGCCAGAGGTGGAGATAAACCAGGGGTCTACATCAGGGTAGCGAGTGCTTTTTCCCACAAAGACCATCATGTCGCACCGAAGGATGCCCTTGGAGGTGTATTCTCGGTAGGCATACTCCGGTGGCTCCATGACTCCAATGCATTCCAGGCTGAGTATTAATAACTTAAGAAGGCCGGGTTCTGCGTGGCAGATTTCGTCAACCCATCCATTGTCAGCCATCTGGAACAGGGCAAGAATCAGTGGTGAGTGTTTGTGCAAGAAAAGAACTAGGTCAGAACAAGTCCTAGGGCCTGAAAAAGGGTCTCGTTTCTAGGGTCACGTCCTACGGCCAGCCTACGGCTCTGATACCACCTGAAGCATCCCCCCATCAGGGAAGACTTAAAAGTGATGCTTTATCAGTCCCAGGAGGCTGATAACACTTTTATTACATCAGATGGTACATCACCGTACAACTCTACGCGGTAATGGGCAGTGAAGCGCCACTATCGCGAGGATTACAACTAAAACCCACACTACTATACTAGCTACGAAAAGAGGGTCATCAGAGTCTTGCGCCATGCGGAGTTCCAGCGGTGGCCTTAACCACAGGCAAGACTGGGTGCAGGACGAAACCCTACTCTATGTCTTCGGGGATGTAGTCTGGATCTTCCACTGTAAAAGTAAGAATGGGGTGAGTACAAACGTACTCAGCAAGTCCAATCACACCCACGAAGGGGGTATGATAGAAATTAATGCACAGGACAATCCAAGGATAAGGTTATGGTTCATTTGCGGAGAACTCGGTTGTATGCAAAGGTTGGTTTAAAAATATTTCCAAAACAAGTTTTTCAGTACCAAAGAGCTCATGCTGTTGGTCCACACAGGATCCAAGTTTTAAGCTGCTACCGGACTCCCCGTCCGCCGTAGCACACGGCACAACTGCCGGACACTTTCCAAACAACCCACACCAGTCCAACCATTCCCAGAGAGAAACACTAGTTATGTGACCACACCATAACTTGCCCAATACCGTGGGCGCGGCTATTCGAATAGATTTTAACTCTGCAGAGGTGTGCAACTTTTCCCACAGGTGGGGTGCCACAGCACGATCACCTTAGTGTCGGTGCAGACCCCAACAAAGCCATTACCCACCTTAGCTAGACCTGACTAGCCACCACGGGATCCATCAAGGGGTCATTCGACCTATCTCCGAGGTTTAACCGGGGCATAAGTCACATAGAGCTTATCCCTTCTCCTTGATCACCCGTTGCTCTTAACTCTCCTGATGGCTACCAGACTAACTAGTGGGATTTATGCTAAGCCGTTGCCCATACAACAGTCAAGTGGTTTGCACGACAGGAAGCTAGGTGAGATGACACATCAACTCGGGTCCTTAGGGGTGACAAGATGGATATCTCCCTTCCTCGCTCAACCACACAGGTACGAGCACACCAACGGCAATTCACACAGAAATGCCATCCATCCTGTCTGACTCGTCTTTCAAAACCACATTTTATCCCTTCCCACGCACACACACATTTTCTTTATAAAACCGGGTGGTCAAGGTATGGTATTCACAAACAAGGGTGGCTATCCTACCATGTTTTCAGTAAGCAAAACCATGAAATTTTATAAAATAGGCCACTGGGTTGTGTTTATGAAAACTAGGACAGAAACATGCATCAAAGGGCGGGTTCGGGGTTGCAGAACTGGTCCTCGTTCGCTTGGTCAGAGTCGGGACCTTCCTCGTTCACTCCGTGTCCTACGATGCAAGCAAACAGGCACACAATCAAGCGAAGGAACTAAAAGCTTTTATCGTTGAGCTTGAATCGGAAATAATTTAGTTACGGGGGTAGGGGTAATATTTTTGGGTGGTTTCTTAATGGCATGGTTAAAACTATACTAGAAAGGGCGTGGTAAAGTTTCGGGTCGATCAGAGATCGTTTGGCGCATAAAATGACAAGGTGAAGGGGGGTTCAGGGGTTAAACAGGGCTCAGGGACTTATTCGTAAACAGATATGCTATAGAAAGGACTTGATTATAATTTCCAGAACTATTTTGGGGTATGTTAGAAAGGTGTAGGGTTTATTTGATATTAGGTTTACATGGCGGGGGTTGTCTTTCTAATTAACTAAGAGCAGAAGGGCCTGCAGATAAAAGTGGCACAAGGGGGGTGTTCTTTTGGGGAAATACAGAGAAGGGGGGCTTTTTGGCAAAAAGCCCTTTCTTCTTCCCCTCTCCACGGAAAACAGAGGAAGGGGAGGAGGAGCCCCTGCGCCGGTCGATTCCGGCGGCCAGGGCTCGACGGCGTCTCGGGATTGGGGGGAAAAGGGAGGGGGAGAGGAGGGGAATCGGTTCCCGGCCTCACCTCGGGCCGGGGTGGCGCGTGGAAGCCGGACGACGGCGGGCAGCGGGCGGCGGCGGGGCTATGGGCGGCGGCGGCGCTACGGCTTGGGGGAAGAAGGGCTGTGTGGTGGTGGAGGTCGTGTTGAGGGGCGGGCTGCGCGGGGCCGATTTATAGGCCGGGGAAGGCGGTGGAGGGGGGTTCGGCCGGCGGCTCCGCAGGCGGCCATTAATGGCGTTTGGCCGCTCGCGGCCATCGTGACGTGGCATGGCGGCGAGGGCGCCGGTCTTCGCACGTGGGGGAGGGTCGGGTGCTGTGCGGCACAGGGCGGGGAGATGACGGCGCGCGCGGCGGGACGGGACAGGGCAGCGGCGGGTGGCGCGGCGTCGCGGGTCCGGGCGCGCGTGTGCGCGCACGGCGCGGCACGGCGCGGGGCCAGGGGCGTGGTGCGGGCGACGGGCGGCACGGCGCGGCGCACGGCCACGCGTTGCGCGTGCGCGTGCGTCGCGGCACAGCTGGGGCAGAGCAGGCGCATGGCCCGGGCGGCACTCGGGCACGCGGCAGGGGAAGGAAAGAGGGAAGGGAGGAGGGGGAAAGAAGAAAGAAGGAAAGGAAAAAGGGAAGAAAGGAAAAGAAAGAAAGAAAGAGAAAAAGAGATTGGGGAAAAAGAAAAGAAAACAAATGGGAGGGAGAAAAAGGGGAAAAGAAGGAGGAGAGAGAGAGAGAAGCGCGTCGGCGCCGATCGTGGCGGCGACCGCGGCCGGTCAGCCACGCGCGCGCATCATTCGCGCACCGCGCGAAGAGAAAAGAATCGCGCCGGCGCTGATCGCGGAAAGGCGGTCGCGCGTGGTCGTCGGCCGCCGAGCGGTGCGGGATGGGACAGCGGCGAGGAAAAAGAGGGTACGGTCATTGGAAAAAGGGGTTGGGTCAACAGCTGGAGCCGAGTGTCTGGTCGGTGAAGAGTCCGGGAGGCGATTAGGGTTTCAAGGTTTTGAACAAAACATCTTAGCGCGTAATTTAATTTGGTAAATTTTCAGTGCGTCACAAAGACCTCCTTGACAAGGGTTTCATTCGTCCGAGTGCGTCACCATGGGTTTGTCCAGCCTTATTTGTGAAGAAGAAAGATAATAGTCTAAGGCTATGTGTAGATTATCGTCCTCTCAATGCGGTAACTATCAAAAACAAATATCCCTTACCCCGCATTGATATCCTCTTTGATCAACTAGCCGGAGCTAAGGTATTCTCTAAGATTGATCTTCGTTCTGGATATCATCAAATTAAGATCAGACCAAGTGACATTCCAAAAACTGTTTTCTCCACCCGATATGGCCTATATGAATACCTAGTCATGTCATTTGGTCTTACCAACGCTCCCGCCTATTTCATGTATCTCATGAATTCTGTTTTCATGCAAGAACTCGACAAATTTGTTGTGGTCTTCATTGATGATATCCTGATCTATTCCAAAAACCTAGAAGATCATGCCAAACATCTTCATGTCATTCTTCAGCGATTAAGAGACCACCATTTATACGCCAAATTCTCCAAGTGTGAGTTCTGGTTACATACAGTGAAATTTCTAGGCCATACCATTTCTGGTGAAGGAATATCCGTTGACCCCAGTAAAGTACAAGAAGTGATGGATTGGAAACCCCCAACCTCAGTCCATCAGATCCGTAGTTTTCATGGTCTAGCGGGCTATTATGGTGGCTTCATCTCGGATTTCTCCAGAATAGTCAAACCTATGACCGAACTACTAAAGAAAGGTGTTAAATTCTCTTGGGATCAAAAATACGATGATGCATTCCACACTCTAAGAGATCATCTTACCACTGCTCCGGTTTTAGCTCAACCAGATGTGTCAAAACCCTTCGACATCTATTGCGATGCATCAGGAACGGGACTTGGTTGTGTACTTATGCAGGACAACCGAGTAATTGCGTATGCATCACGAGCACTCAGGGTTCATGAACAGAACTATCCTACCCATGATCTCGAACTTGCAGCAGTCATTCATGCCTTAAAGATCTGGAGACATCATTTGATGGGTACGAAATGTCACATTTACACTGACCACAAGAGCCTCAAGTATATCTTTACACAAGCAGATTTGAATATGAGGCAAAGACGCTGGCTAGAACTTATCAAAGATTACGATTTGGAAGTACATTATCATCCAAGCAAGGATAATGTCGTTGCGGATGCACTCAGTCGCAAGGCACATTGCTCTTGCTTATCTGTAGAAGCTTTCAATGAGACTCTCTGCTAGGAAATGAGAAAGCTCAATCTAGAAATCATTCCCCAAGGTGACTTGAACCATCTCTCAGTTGAAGCCATGCTTAGGGATAGCATTGTTCTAGCTCAACAGCGCAATAAAGGAGTCAGAATCATTAAACAGAAGATAATACAAGAAGAAGGAAAGTATAAATGCTTCCGAGTAGATCCAGAAGGAGTTTTATGGTTCAACAAACGTATCGTTGTACCTAAGGACCATAAGCTCCGTAAATAGATATTGGATGAAGCCCACCTATCTAAATTCTCAAAGCACCCCGGCAGTACAAAGATGTACCAGGATCTGAAACAAAACTTTTGGTGGACTCGTATGCGACGAGAAATTGCTAAGTATGTCTCAGAATGTGATATCTGCCAAAGAGTCAAGGCCAGTCATCTGAAGACTGCTGGTATTCTTCAACCTCTACCTATTCCCTCTTGGAAGTGGGAGGATATCAGTATGGACTTTATTATTGGCCTGCCTAATACTTCTCTGAGGCATGACTCTATTTGGGTAATCGTGGATCGATTGACCAAGACTGCACATTTCCTTCCCGTGTATACTACGTATAATGTCAAAAGGTATGCCGAGATTTACCTAGATCAAATTGTTCGTCTTCATAGAATACCTAAGACGATAATTTCTGATCGTGGAGCACAATTCATCGCTCGGTTCTGCGAGCAACTTCAAGATGCTCTTGGAACTAAGTTAATCTGAAGCTCTGCATATCATCCTCAAATAGATGGACAGACTGAAAGAGTAAATCAGATTTTTGAAGATATGCTTAGAGCCTGCGTCCTTCAGTATGACAAGAATTGGGATAAATGCTTGTCACTGGCAGAATTTTCTTACAATAAAAGCTATCAGATTAGTCTTAAAATGGCCCCGTTCAAAGCATTGTACGGTCGCCGGTGCCGAACTCTTTTGAGTTGGTCACAAACCGGCGAGTGTAAAATTTTTGGACCTGATCTAGTTGTTGAAGCAGAGAATAAGATAAAGATTATCCAGAACAATCTAAAGGCAGCCCAATCTCGACAGAAAAGCTACGCTGATATACGAAGAAGACCATTACAGTTTCAAATCGGAGACTTCGTGTATCTTCGAGTATCTCCTACTCGAGGTGTTCAAAGGTTCGGCGTAAAAGGGAAACTTGCTCCTCGATACATCGGACCCTTTGAAATCCTGGAAATCTGTGGACCCGTAGCTTACCGTCTTCAACTTCCTTCTCAATTAGCGACCATCCATAACATCTTCCATGTATCCCAACTCAGAAAGTGTGTTAAAATTCCTACCGAAATCATCGATTCCCAAGCCATCGAAATCAAGCCTGATCTGACCTATACAGAACATCCACTTAGAGTGCTAGACACCAAAGAGAAACCATTAGGATGTTCAAGATTCAGTGGAACCATCATACGGAAGAAGAAGCAACATGGGAAACTGAATCTTATCTTCAGCATAATTTCCCGAACTTCTTTCAAGCCAACCTCCGGACTTGATCATTCAAATCTATTCTGTTCCGGAATCTCGGGACGAGATTCTTTTTAGGGGGGAAGGCTGTGACACTCAGGTAATTAGTGTTGTCACACCCTAAATTTAAGTATGGTGTTATGTGCAAAAGGGTAAAAGTGTGTTTAAAAATGTAAATGCTAAGGGAAAAGGGTTACTTATATAATTATATTTTAATAAACGTCCTTTTGTGCTAAATGGTGAACATGGAGGGTAGAATTCAAAAGTATGAGGGTTGTTTTGCAAAAGTTAAAAACTTGTGTTTAAATCGCAAAAGTAGGTGAAACTACCCTTTGGATATAAATGTGGTGTAATTTTAAAATAGGATATATGCAAAGTTTAGAAAGCTTGTTAAATTTCAAATTAATTGCAAATCCTTAGCTCTTCTGTGGATGGACCTTAAAGAAAAGTTGTACATTTTGAAAAACCATACACTTTTGCTTTTGGGCCCATCTCCATTTGAGCACTAGTTGGAAAGTTATCTGTACATTATAGTAAGGTCCCTGTATTTTCTGCTTTTTGCAACCGGGTCCTCCATCGTCTTCCTCGAGTCCCCGAGCTCCTCTGTTCCTCTGCCACGCGCGCGTGATCTCTGCTGCCGGCCGTCCCCCCCGAGTACCTGCAGCTCTGCACCACCTCCACGCGTCGCCCCACCCCTCCTCCCACCGCCATGCCGCCTCCGCTGTCCTCCCCTCGCCGGGCCACGTCGGGCAGTCGATCCCGAGCGGCTGCCACGCCACCCTGTCGAGCACGCCGGCGCCGCCCGCCGTCCTGGGCTTGGCCCGTGACTGCCCCTCCCTCTCCCTCTCTTCTACAGCGCCGTGCCTTCCTATAAAGATCAGCCCGAGCCCCATTCCCTCACCTGTTCCCTCTTCTTCCTCCTCGCGACACCGAGCCGCCGCCGTACTCCTTCGCCGGAATTCCCCCTCGACCACTCCACCCCGCCCAAATTCCAGCCGCACACCGCTCCCTCACCTCCTCCCCTAGCTACCCGACCTGATCCGGTCCAGGCCCCGGCCTTCCTTCGCCGGAATTGCTCCCACCCCGAGCCGCCTCTCACCGGAGCCGCCCGAGATCGACCTCACCATCGACAACCTACTTCCACCGCTTCTTCGGCCAATTCAAGTACGGGAATCGCATCCCCATCTCCCCCTGGTGCTCTTGCGTGCTTTAGATCCCCATGTTCGCCAGCCCTTCACCGGGAACAGCGACGCACCGCCATGGCCGCCGCCCCTCCTCGCCGTCGGCAATGCTCCACCCCTGCCCGTTGAGCCCCACCCCTTCCAACTGACTCCCCACACACTGTTGGTCGTGCCAAGCCGGCCCCTTCCCACCGGTGACCTCGCCGCCGGTGGGAACATGCCGGAGCCGAACGGCCAGCCGCCGTCGGGGCTTGGCCGGGGCATAAGTGCATGGGTTTTTAGTGTTCCAGGGACCCAGGCACAAAAATACCGAGAACCCCCCCTAAGTGTTTTGTTATTTCATGTGATAAATGCTGCTGCCTTGTAAAATTCATAGAAAACTGTAGAAAAATCCAAAAATTGCCAAACTAATTTTGTTGGAAACTAGACTTCAAACTCTACAACTTTTATTAATGAAGTTTAGTTTGAAACTAAATATTTTTGAATATATTTTGAGTTTAAGTTTAAAAGGTATTTTGTACATAACTTCTACATATTAGCTTTGTTTCTTGTGATTTTTGGTAGGTAGCTTCTATAAGCCATGTGTGAGCTTGTGTAAAAGTTTCAAACTTAGCACTATTTTGTAGTTTAATTTCTTTTGAACTTGGGTAATTCAAATTTGAGATGATTTGAAATTAACTAAGCATGTTCCTTAGGCTTAATTAGTTAGATCTTTTTGTCATAATCTAATGTGTTGATAATTAGTCTATAATTAAATTTTCAAGACTTTATAATTCTATTTACCTCAGTTTTGAATTTAAACTTGAAATTTGAATTCAAATTCAAATGTCTTAGTTCCTATTTCCAGTAAATCCAATACTATAATCATAACTTAATTATAAATGATAATTCAAGACTAAACCCCCTTGTTTCATGAGTTCATGTGTGTTAATTATTGGATTGCAACTTTATCGTGAAATAAAGTCTTTAACTCAAGCACCATCTCAATTAAATTGTTGCATATCATGTAGAATCAACAACGCTCGATGACGGAGATTACGAGTTGGTCTTGGGACAAGACCAAGGGTTTTCTGAAGACCCGATAAACATCACCGAGGATCTAACTGAAGCCCCGAACCAATGTTCGGAAGTCTCTGACATCCCTGCTCCCAACCCCACTCAAGAAGGCAAGCCCCGATGCATAACCCAGTATTTCAGTTTATTACAATTTCATTATTTTATATATCCTGCATTACGTCTAGGAGTTGAAATGAAACCCTAGTTGCATAAAATCTTAGGAATCCAATGTATTGTACCCGAGTCCTTATCGCATAGACGCTCTGCTTAATAGGGCCGGTAAAAGTCGAGTGATTTTCTATCACTCGCGCGATATAGGAGTTGCATGTTTACAATTCTGCAATCACTATAAGGATAATGGGCAGGGTCATGTGTTGTATCATGACTTAAAGGTTTACCCTGTCTGTTTTGATAAAAGTTGTTAAGGTCGCAGTGTGTGGTAGTGGTGGCTAAGCGTTTGAAAGTACTAGCCACATGCCGCGAAATATGGTAAAGCGGTAAGCCTAGTAACCAATCGGCCCGGCAAGTGGACATACCTCCCACCACTCGTAATTTGGTTTTTCTCATGCACCGACGTGCGGGAGTGCATTCCGCACAGCGGACAGGAGTACGGTCATGTAGCCGCGCTACAGGCGTACGTTCTGCACAATTGGTGTGCGGACCGGTCCTACAGTCGCTTGTGGTGGCCCTGTTCCATGACCCGGAATGAAAGGCAAACGGTTGCTTCGGAACGATCTTTGAATGTTCCCAGCGTGTGAGTTAGGTTTACCCTTGCAAGGTTGAATTCGATTCAGAATCGTCCGTTTCTCACGAAGATTGAGACTGCTTATTCCTTCTGCCACATAGAGTAAGAAGTATGACATTTGATGGAATAATCATGGTGAATGATAATCTCTACCTTGCTTGCTTAGTGTAGGTGCTAATCTAGAATGGATAATTAACTAGAACATGAAAGCTAAAATTCGAAAGTAAATCATACTCTTTGTTGCTTTTCAGCTGAAAACAAACTTGGAACCCTTTGCAATACCTTCATGACTCTAGTTACGAGCTAAAGTATACCCAATCCCGGGTAAGCCTTGCTGAGTATTAGAATACTCAGTCTTGCTAGTAACATTTTTAGGTATAATCCTCGAGAATCCCGTAGATAGTTCTGCGTGGCCAACTTCTGTTCCACATGGCTGGTCCGTGGAGTGGGATCCGTCCCCGGCTGGCAGTGACCCTCCTGACTGACACCAGGCCTTGGGATGAGCATGGTGTCAACCTTTGCGACGTATGTAGTTGCGTGTTTGGTTTCCTTCCACCGTGAGCATGGACAAGCTGTTGAGCTTGTCTGTTTAAACACTGTTTATATAAGTTTTACTTTAATATTTCAACAAGGTTTGTAAGAATATTTGCATATTTGTAAATTAAAAGTGGATGAGCTGTACTGTGATTGTAAACTCGCCTTCGTGCGAGGTAAACCTGCTTCGATCCTGTTGAACCGTGGTTGTATCGGGTGGAGACCCAACAGACCAATTGGTTGTTCCGTTTGAAGTGCGTTGAGTTGGTATCGGCTAAATAGCGATGACTAGCGCACTTGAGCCGGAATAATTCAGGCGGTTCTGCTACACCTCCGACCAACGGAGTGGTCGTGGTACCGCCGGCTTGATGGACATGATCTCCCGAAGAAGCAGCTTATGGTCCCGCCTGGAGCCGAAATCCCCATCACCTCCGAAGATGACGTTGCTCGGGTAGAGGCGGGATGGCGTGGTGCGCTCAGAAGAGAACCAGAGGGAAAGAGCTAGAGCGGTGGCCGCCTAGAGATGGCGTAGGGGAGCTACTGGAGTAGACAATGGCGCCAGCAGAGCGGCAGCAGCGGTGAGCAGCGGCAGCCTGCGGCAGCAGAGAGAAGACAGCTCGGGAGGATGGTAGGGCATCGTGGCGTGCTCGGGGAGGACCAGCAGAGAGGGGCTAGGGCGGCGGATGAGCTCGGGGACGACGCGTGGAGCGGCGCTGGAGCAGTGGTCGGCCTCGGGTGGCGTGGCAAGAGCAGTGGGCGGCGGCGCTGTCGCGCGGCAGAGGAGGCAGAGGAGGGAGAAGAGCAGGGGGAAGCGCTAGGGGCTTATTTGCAAAATCAAAAGTTCCAGGGACCTCACTGTAAACCAAAATTTCCCACTAACCTAGAGTTCAAATGAAGAAATGGTCAACATGAAAGTTTTGGAACTTTTCAAATCCTACCTCTTTTATTTAAGGTTCACATTCAAAAACTTAAAGATTAGAGCTTTATTTAGAAATTTTGGACTCAAATCAAACTTTCTAAAGTATTTGTCCTTAGTTAGATAAATTTCATATAACTTTGGACTTAATTGCAAGTTCAGGTAATGTAATGATGACTTATATTTTTACACTTTAACCCTTAGTGTAAATTTGAGAGTTACCCTTGTAATTCAACATTTTTCACAAAAAGACTCATATTTTTGAACTAATTACACACAAGTCCTTATTGTCACATATACACTCAAATCTCACACATTCATCCAATTTCATTTAATTTAATGTATTTACATCTCACATTTTTCCTACTATTTTACAATTTTGACACCTAGGGTGTCACAACAAGTGACCCCGTTAACTTCTGCACATCCTTGAGCTGAGAAGGGGGCCTCATTGCTTCAATTGCCCGGATCTTGTTCGGGTTTGCCTCAATCCCCCGGTGTGATACCAGGAACCTGAGGAGCTTCCCCGCTGAAACACCAAAGATAGATTTCTCAGGGTTGACCTTTGTGCACGTCACGCGTAGTTTGTCGAAGACCTGGGCTAAATTTCCTAGAAGGAAATTCGCTTCTCTAGTCTTGACTATGATGTCATCAACATAAACCTCAACTATGTCTCTAATCAAATCACCTAATGTAATGTTCATTGCATGAGCAAAGGTGGGCAAGGCATTAAGCAATCCATATGGCATTACAACATAGCAATAAAGACCATCCATTGTTACAAAAGTTGTATGCTTGCTATCTGCCTTAGCCATTTTGATTTGATGAAAATAGGAATAGGCATCTATGAAGGATAGCAAGTCACACCCGGAGGTGGAATCTACAATTTGATCTATACGTGGAAGTGGATAGGGGTCTTTTGGACATGCCTTATTGAGGTCGGTGTAGTCGATGCACATCCGAAACTTCCCGTTGGCCTTTGGGACGACGACCGGATTGGCCAACCACTCGGGGTGGTGGACCTCTTCGATGAAACCAGCTTGCAGTAGCTTGCGGACCTCTTCAAGGATGAAGTTCTGCCGCTCGATGGACTGCTTCCGCTGCTTTTGTCGCACCGGCTTGGCGTCAGGGTGGATCTTCAGATGGTGCTCAATCACCTCCCTAGGGATCCCCGGCATCTGTGACGGCTCCCAGGCGAACACGTCGACATTTGCCCGGAGGAAGGCGATGAGCACGCTTTCCTATTTCTCTCCCAGGTTCCCCCCGATGCGAGTGGTCTGGGAGGGCTCCGCTCCAACCTGGATGGTCTTCACGGGGACATCATCCGTATCAGATGGATGAAATTTGGGCGCCCTGGTTGGTGCCCTTGTGCATGAGGATGAGGGCTCGGACCCCTCTGTGCTGGCAACCGGGGCGAGGCCCACTGCCAGTGCATGTAGCTTCTCAACTGCCACCACAGCAGCGGTCCGGTCACCCTGCACGGTGAGGACTCCTATAGGAGATGGCATCTTGAGGACCAGATACCCATAATGGGCAACAGCCATGAACCGGTACAGAGCCGGCCTGCCAATGATGGCATTGAATAGGAGGTTCACCTCCGCAACATCACCTCCGCAACATCAAACTGTACGTTCTCTGTGCGGAAGTTTCCCTCAGTCCCGAACATAACCGGTAGGGAGATGGTCCCCACCGATTAGATGGGATGTAGGCCCACTCTGGAAAATGGGCGAGACGGGTCCAGCTTCGACTCCTGGATCTACAGCTGCTTGAACGCTACATAGCTGATGATGTTGAGGCCAGCGCCTCCGTCGATCAGCACGTGGTGGAGCTTGATGTTGGCGATGGTGGGGGCGGTAACAAGTGGTAGCACCCCGACCCCCGCCATGTTATCTGGGCAATCGGATGGCCCGAAGGAGATGGTGGTGCTCCTCCACCGTTGGTGGGGCGCCGTTTTCGGTGCCCCCGGCTTCACTGAGAAAACTTCCCGGCGAAGAGTCTTGACATCTCTCCGGGAGATGAGCTCCGAGCTACCGCCGTACATGACGTACAGCTTCTTGCGGTGCTCATCACCCCCGGACTCAGAGTCAGACTGGTGGAAGAGGCCATTAAGGTTCATCTTTGGGTTTGGTACCCCAACTCTTTCTCCGCCGCGGCAACGTCGGCGTCGGAGACCTTCTCCTTGGCGGACCGACACGGCAGGGAGGAGTCATCCTTGGAGGCCTGCTCGCACCTCTTGCTGACATGCTCCACGAGCTTCAGGATCTCACAGCATTCGGAGGCGCTGTGACGGGCTCCAGGATGAACAGGGCATGACCCAGGGTCGCTACGCTGCTGCGCGGACGTTTGCCGCGCACGTTCTGGCCCCCGGCCGCTGCCGCTGCAGCGATTGAAGCTCCAGTCTGCGGCTTGTTTGCGCCACGATTCTTCTTGTTCTTCTTCTTGCTGCCGCCAGGGGCAGCGACACTGGAGCCCCCCGTCTGGGTGGGCCCTCTTTAAGGGTCTGAGTGCCATGCATGGCCCTCAGCAGCCCTGGCGCACTTGTCCGCCAAGGCTAATAAGGTGGTGACGGTCTCCACCTGATGGGTTGCCAGCTTCTCCAGCATCTTCTCATCACGGACCCCCTGTCGGAAAGCCGTGATAATAGATTCATTGGAAATACGTGGAATGGTTCCATGTACCTTGGTAAAGTGGGAGATGAAGGCCCGGAGGGTTTCCCCAGGTTGCTGCCTCACAGCGTGGAGGTGGGCCTCCACGCCATGCTGCTGGTATGCACTGGCGAAGTTCGCCGAGAATAGCGCATAGAGCTCTCCCCAGGATTGGATGGATCCCGGGGTGAGATTCATGAGCCAAGTCCGAGCTGGCCCGGTCAAGGCCACATGGAAGTAACTTGCCATTACGGCGTCATTACCCCTAGCTACTGTGATGGTGGTGATGTAGACGTGTAGGAATTCTGACGGGTCAGTAGACCCGTCGTACTTTTCTGGTAGGTGGGGCCGAAACTTAGACGGCCAGGCCATCGCTCGGAGATGGTCTGCATGCGCTGCGCTGCCCACCCCAGCCACCAGGGTCTGGACGTGTCCCTACGGCTTCGGTACAGCTGCGTCGAGCTCGGCCTCGAGGTTCCGGCCCTCATGTTGAGCCGGCGCTCACGCGCCCACTCCATGGTGACGCGGGCGTCCTCTCCCGCATGCCTACGGTTGAGTTCTGCCAGATGTGCCAAACTGGCGGTGACGCTGCTTGGACGTAGATAACCCCGCTGAGCCTGGGGTGACCTGCGCCAAGTTGAGGAGGCGGTCGACATCGTCATGCCATTGCCTCAGCAAGTCGGGCGAGGCTGCCGCATCCAGCGGGTTGTGGAGCAGCTCCCTGGCCGCCACCAATGGCCCATTTGGTGCGAGCTGCGTTAGGGCCTTGGAGGCCTGTTCCGCAGCATGCTGCAGCGAGACGCGCGCCACAACCCTCGATGGAGGACGGCGAGAGGCTTGCGGCACAGATGACGCTACTTCCTCCCCCATCGGGTGGTCATCATGCTCGACTACCCGTGGCATTGTGGTCTTGAGCCTTGATCAAACCAAACCAAACTTTCCCCCTACCTGGCGCGCCAAATGTCGGAGGATTTCTCCAGCCGGGTGGCAGAGTGCACCTGCCTAATCCTAGTTTAGGATGAGTTTGGGGCAAGCCAAGGAATGCTCGATCTAGAGGTGTATGAACATGAGAAGCACACAAGGGTTTAGAGTGGTTTAGGCCGCCGGAGCGTAATACCCTATGTCCACTGTGTGTTGTATTGCTTGTGAGTTTGTGAAACTTGTGAGAGTCTATGAAAACTTGTGTGTATCTGTGAAACTTCATGTGTGTGTGAACTTGTGTTCTAACATGCGCGCTCTCCCTTTTATAGGCCCAAGGGGAGTGCGTACACTGAGTGGGGTCCCGACAGGTGGACCCGGCATCATATTAAATAACGTACATATTGGAGCCTTAAATGCCTCAGATCCGGAGTTCTTCCTCATTAGCCTCCGTGCATATCCTCCGTCTGGATATGGTCTTTTCTAGTATAAGGTCTACTACCGCTGACATGCGTAGAGGGAGTCGTGCTGTTGATGTAGAGTCAGCTCCCACTGATAGGCGAAGGGGCTATACTGTCCTGCCGTGATGTAGCCTTTGCGCACTATAGCAGTGCAAGTTGTGGCCTTCCTGCAGTAGGTCATAATAACTCTTCACCCACGCGCGCGGCACTGTGATGTGACCATACGTCCCTTGCCCATGCATGTGGCGCTGTGATATCACGCGCCACCTTGGTAACTGGCGGGCTTACTGTGATGTCTCCCATACCTGCCCAACGTGGCACTGGGTAGCCCATGCCCTACCTCGGGCACGCGCACCCCAACCACCCACATTTAATGCGGTAGTTGGGCTAGCTTCTCGCAGAAGGCTGGAATCCACTGGACACGTGACGGTGCTGGTTTAGCGGCCACTTCCTTAGGGGCACGTGGCGGCACCGGACCTCCTCCCCGGTGGGATGGGAGGTCCGGGCCCCCCCTGGCTGGTCCAGGCGCTTAGGCCCCCTGAGGGTCCGACTTCGTCACTTGGGGGTCCAAGACCATCCCATGGTGGTCCGGGCCTGTGGTAGCTGTTCCTGAGCACTTCGTCCTTGCGGGCACGTGGAGGCGCCGGACCTGCTAGTGCGTGGGGGAGGTCCGGAGACCGTGCCCCCAGTTATCAGGCCCAGGCCGTACGCCCTGTCGCCCAGAAGCTTAGCGTGAGGTTACGGATAACCTCGTGCCCCTCGGGCTAGATACACTAGTAGGAGGTACCCCTGTCTGTATGTATCGACACTAGCACTCCCCCAATCAGGGCACGTGACATGCGGAGGAATCGATCTCCCTGACCGATCAGAGATTACAACTAACATTCTCCCTTTTGATCTCTACCTTTCTTACTTCTTATACTTCACGTTTACTTCTCAATATATCGATATATAACACACGCTGCATCATGATAGTCACTTCTGTGCCACCTGACGCACAACTACAATATACCTTTCATCTCGGAATACACACTAGGCCCCTTTGTAATCTAGAAAGCATAGGCTCTACCACAGACTCATATTGACTGAGTGTTCTCTGAACACATTGGGTGGTAAGTCTTTGGTAATGGATCCGCAAGCACTTGCTTGGTCCTTATGCGTTCAATACTTTCAATATGATTCTGGATTTTCTCCTTGACAATGTATATCTTAATGTCAATGTCTTTTGTAGCACATCTGAACTGTTATCATAGGAGCTAAATACTTAATTCCAGGTATGACTTTATTAGGTTTAAGTGTTGGATATAGGTATGCATGTATGGAGATGCTAAGTGTCGCCGCCACGCCCACTGAGGGATACCCCTGAGGTGGTAAGTTTGTAGGTAGGGTGTGGCCGAGATCAAGAACTCGAAGGTGCAAGGACCACAAAGTTTAGATAGGTTTGGGCCACCGAGAGCGTAATACCCTACGTCCTGTGTGGTTTGTATTTCCTTAGGTGGTGATCGGGTGATCTCCTAGGTGATTCCCTATATGGAGGGGCTCCCTGTCCGCCCTTATATAGTTTGACGGGACAGGTTTACGTGGAAGTCCTAGTCGGGTACAAGCCTAGGAGTCCTACCCGAGTACTTCTCAGGTAGTTTCTTACCGTGTCCGACTAGTTTAACTACTATATGGGTAGTCCTACTACACTACGAGTAGTTACAACAGATATAGGGTGTGGGCCATGTCCCATCCCGTATCCTAGGAAAAGTACGCCACGTGCACAGTCCTATGTGCCCGGGTCTGACAAGCCCCCGAGCTCTTCGTAGTCGAGTACTGCAAGCGTCCGAGTACTTCTAAAGGCATCTTCGAGTTCTCCCGAACTTTATCTTGAAGGTGTCTTCCGAGTACTTCCTTGGCTGCGTTGAGGCTGTGAGGTGCTCATACCCCGAGTAGTTGTCAAGTCTTCTTTTATATGGGGTGCGATTAAACTCGCACTCCATATGGAGTAGCCCCCGAGCCTAGGTTGACTTGTAGAATCAAGCTGAGGGTCAATTTAATCTTGAGTCTTCTATCCTTATCTTCCAACAGATTTGAAAAATAAGTCGCTAGTGACACATGTCCCGCAGCCCCCGAGTATTGAATCCAAATCCCCAAGGTTTGGAATAAAGGATCTAAAAGAATTGTGGCATGCAATATATGATAGTAATGATTTGATGGTGAAGCCTTGAACTGTCGATGAAGCCGACTAGTCGGAGTCGATTCCGACTAGTTTTGTAAGTGAGACAAGTAGTCGAAGTAATATAAAATACTAGTCGGTAACTAGTAATCTGAGTGTTACTGGAATTATGGGAGCGAGGCCCCTTCAGTAAACTTGCATGGATACCGGTCGTGAACTAGTAAACGGAGTTCTACTAGAAGTATGGGAGCGATGCCCCTTCAGTAACATAGCATACTAGTCGGAAACTAGTAATCTATTACTGAAAATATGGGAGCAAGGCCCCTTCATTAAACTTGCACATAATACTAGTCGTGAACCAGTAAACGGAGTTGTACTTGGAGTATGGGAGCGATGCCACTTCAGTAACATAGCATACTGGTTGGAAACTATTACTGGAAATATGGCAGCGAGGTCCCTTCAGTAAACTTGCACGTAATACTAGTCGTGAACCAGTAAATGGAGTTATACTGGAATTATGGGAGCGAAGCCCTTCAATAACATAGCATACTAGTCGAAAGCTAGTAGTGTGTTACTGGAAGTATGAGAGCAAGGTTCCTTCAGTAAACTTGCGCGTAATACCGGTTGAAAACCAGTAAAACAGAGTTGTACTGGAATTATGGGAGCGAGGCCCCTTCAGTAACATAGCATACTAGTCGGAAACTAGTAGTCTGTTACTGGAAGTATGGGAGTAAAGCCCTTTCAGTAAACTTGCGCGTAATACTAGTCGTAAACCAGTAAACGGAGTTGTACTGGAAGTATATGAAGGTGTCTGGAAGTCAATTAGCAAGGGAGAAATGAATCTTGATGGTAGCTTAAGTCGTATCCTTGGGCGGACCATGAGAATTCACATGTTGACTTGTGAAAAATGTCACGGTTGGCCCGAAGGGATTGATGACGAGGTCCTTCACATGGGGTGATCAGTTTCTTGGGCAGGCCAAGACAAGTCATTTGTTGCCATGCGAAGATGTCTCAGTTGGCCTGAAGGAGGTGATGAAGAGGCCCTGCTCTTGATCTTGATCAGTTCCTTGGGTAGGCCAAGACAAGCCATATGTTGCCATGCAAAGATGTCTCAGTTGGCCCGAAGGAAGTGACAATGCAATCCTATACATGCGTTGTTACAGAAGTAGTCGTTGAGCAAGGATGACTCGGCTAGCCCAAAGGGACTCCTTGGGCGGGCCAAGACAAGTCGTATGTTGCCATGCGCAGATGTCTCGGTTAGCCCAAAGGGACTCCTTGGGCGGGCCAAAACAAGTCGCATGTTGCCATGCGAAGATGTCTCAGTTAGCCCGAAGGAATTCCTTGGACGGGCCAAAAAAGTTCGTACGGCGCTGAAGTATGGATGATTGAACAAGCCCAGTTTTGGGTAAACTCCTTGATCCCCTAATCAAGTGGCTGAATGAATTCTATGGAAAAGACCCCTTGTGTCGAGATAAAACTCAAGACAATGTTTAAATGAGTTCCTTAAAGATCTCTATAAAACCTCCTTGAATCGGGTCTCAGCCTTCACGTGGGCAACTGCCTTATTGCACCCGGGCCCAAAGCGTAGAAGCTAGATGAGCATGGATAGTTGTCGCTCTTGGTTCGTTGGTGTTTGCCGACGAAGCCGTGTCGCTTGTTGATGAGGCTGCGCCATTTTGTTGATGATCCCAACTAGTCAGAATCAATTCCAACTAGTCACTGGTGGTGTGAGTCCCGCTCCCGACTAGTTGTATAATTGAAGTAATTGTCAGCGGGTTGCCGAGTGCCCTCGTGGTGGCGAAGTAGTCATCGAGGAGTTGAGGGTCCTGCCTTTTCGGAACGGTGCTAGGCCTGACTAGTTGTCGGGGTTGATGGTGCAAAAAGGTGGGCTAAGCTGGTAGCTTGGAGGACTCCGTGCCCTTCCGATACCCGAGCCTGCCCGACCAGGTTGAAAACGCAGAAAGGTGGGCTGAGCCGGGTAGCTTGGAGGACTCGTGCCCTTCCAATGCCCGGGCCCGTCCGACTAAGTGGTAGGCACAGGAAGGTGGGTTGAGCCGGGTAGCTTGGAGGACTCGTGCCCTTCCAATGCCTAGGCCCGCCCGACCAAGATGGAGCCGATAAAAGGTGGGCTGAGCCGAGTAGCTTGGAGGGCTCATGCCCTCTTGATGCCCTGGCCCGCTCGACCAAGATGGAGGCGCAAAAAGGTAGGCTGAGCCGAGTAGCTTGGAGGGCTCGTGCCCTTCCGATGCCCTAGCCCGCCCGACCAAGATGGAGGTGCAAAAGGGTGGGCTAAGCCGGGTAGCTTGGAGGGCTCGTGCCTTTCCAATGCCCTAGCCCGCCCGACCAAGATGGAGGCGCCACCAAGCCGTGGTGGCCGTTTGGTAAAGTATGGCGTCGTTAATGAAGTCTGAGTAGTCCGCGGGGATAGGAGCCCTTCGATGGATGCTTGCTAGTCCTTCTTCAACTTGTAGTAGATGATCCAAATCCTCCTCCGACTTGTCATAGACAATCCAAATCCTCCTCTGACTTGTGGTACATGATGCAAATCCTCCTCTCACTTGTCGTAGATGATCCAAATCCTCCTCCGACTTGTGGTAGATGATGCAAATCCCCCTCTGACTTGGCGAAGAACTTGTGGTACAGGATCTCCGACCTCGAGTCATCGATTGCACGGTCGACGTCCGTGCGGGTGGTACGGGTGCTTCAGGCTGCTTGTAGTCGAAAAAAATTGATTTCAGGCGAGACCATTGGCAAGGATGTACGGGAGCAAGGCCCCTTTAGTAAACTACACGTAATACTAGTCGGAAACTAGTAAACGGAGTGTTACTGGAAGTTTGGAAGCAAGGCCCCTTTAGTAACATACAAAACTACTCAAGAACTAGTAATCTAGTGGTTACTGGTAGTTTGGGGGCGAGGTCCCTTCAGTAACATAGAAACTAGTCGGAAACTAGTAATCTAAGCGTTACTAGAAGTATTTGACAGACAATCGCGTAGGTGCTTTATTTGACTAATTAACGGGTTCCATTAGTCATGGCCAAACAAGATGACCACTTTTGGCAGTCACATGGTTCGGCTGAACAGGGTTCCCTGAGTTTAGCGAGGGAGTCATTATTGACCTGAGTAAATGAATATAAATTGCGACCTTGACTAAGTGGTAAAAAGGGGTGCTATTAGGTGTACGGAACATCTTATTTTGAGATAAGGTGCCAAAACAATGGTTTAAACAAACGAAACACCAAAAAGACCCTCAAAAAACCTCCTTGAATCGGGTACAAAATTTATGAGTAAATCATTATTTCGGGTAGTCCTGTCGCCTTTCTTTGTAGTTTTTGCAAAGCTCCCAGGGCCCTCCGAAGGGTTTGACATTCGAACGCAGAGTGCTCGCTCTTTGGGTGCCACGGGTATTACCTGTGGAGGGCTTCCTCGAATCGTTTCTTTGAACTGGGAGTCTTCCTTCTACTGGTGGGTTGTTCTCGAGCTTCTGGTTTGCGCTTCCGAGTAGTCTCCAAGTGGTTGAGAGGGAGTTGATAGTGGGTGGGGCTGTAGGCTTCCAATTCTTCGCACTCTTGCTATCTGACAATGGTGACATTGTGAGCATCTCGGCCAGCGTTGATGATGGCACGAAGTTCACCTGGCATGAAAGTCGTGGAGGATACCGCTTCCCTGCTGGTTCGTCTTGACGACGCGGTGCCTGCGTTGGGCGCGCTTCGCATTGATGAGCCTACGGCATTCCTTCTTGATGTTAGCTGCATCTTCCACCTTGATGTTGGATGAGGATTCACTATCCATTGTTACGTCCACGTCTTCGTTGAGTGGGTCAAGGAGTTAGTCATCATAGTCATCTAGCTGACCTCGCTCTAGGCCTTCACAGTCCTTGTCAACGTGAATCATGAGTACTTCTCGATTGGGGGTGAAGCGTTTGGCACTCTGCACCACCTGGCCCTCGTCTTCGTCATCGGAAGGAGGGAGGGGTCTACCTTCTTCAAAAGGGAGTTCGCCGGGTGTGGCAATGAATCACGGTGGACTTAATTTGAGAGACCTGGAGGGTTTCATGCCCTTCCGATGCGCAAACCAGCCCAACCAAACTGAACCCCTTACCAGACCACGGGTCACATGAGTAGCTGAATCCAGGTAGCTGTCAGAAACAATAGCCCGCCGATGCACGGTGGCTTCTCCTTCTTCGAGTGGTGGTAGATGATCCAAAACCTCTTCCAATGCGGAGAGGGTCCTAGGTTGAAACGCCTCGAACTGATTTTGGTCCGTGAATGATTTGTCGATGGAGACAACTAGTCAGAGCTGATTCCGACTAGTTGTTGACCGTGCGGAGCTAGTGGCCGAGTAGATTGCGGCTCGTTCCCGACTAGTTTCTAATCGAGATGAGTTGTTGAAGTTGTCATTGGCGCTGGCGATTTGAGCAGTCGTGACTGCGGCGCGAGTTGAGTAGTTGAGGTTGTCACTACAGCATGTTGATGTTGTGACGTGAGATGAAGTTGAGTGGAGTAGTTGAAATCTTCCAGCTCCCTGGGGTCGATACGCCAAAGGGTGGATCCTGCCACAATGCGGGAGTCGTATTCGAGTAACTCGGAGGGCTCTAGACCCTTCCAATATACAAAACGGCCTTGTGGTGTAGATATTATGGATAAACCCCGATGATTACCCAAAAATGACTTGAAGTAATCATCGGGTTGCGAGTGATTGTCAAGAACTAGGGCCTCTCGACAAGCGGTGGCTCCCCCGTCCTCAAGTCCTCCTCGGCTCAAGCTTGTAGTTAACAGGTACTCTTCATTTTTAGAGTCGTAGTCAGGAACGGGGTGTCATCGACGCGTGGTGGCTCCCTCATCTCGAATCTTGAAGAGGCGATCCAAGTCCTCCTCCAAGTCGGAGAGAGACTTGGATCGTGAAGCCTCCTTAGATCGGTTTGAATCCGATCCGAGTAGTCCTGGTGCAGCACGAGTTGAAGTCACGTAAAATATGGGCATCCTTTCAATCTGCCTGGGTAGATCAGGGAGCAGCATTTCATCAAGGTTGCTATTTTGAGTCGATGTAGAGGTGTCCAGCTTCCTAGAGTCGACTAGGTGGCTGTTGAAGCCACCCAAGCTGTTGGCGACGCAGATCCAGGAGCCAAAGATGAAAGTTGTGCCCTTGTCAAGCATGGTGCTGGTGAAGTAGAGTGATGCCATCAAGTTCTCCAGTGGATGCTTGATGAACACCCCTATCTGGCGTGCTAGCTATCAGTGTTTTACCGCCACGCCCACCGAGGGATACCCCCGAGGTGGTGAGTTTGCAGGTAGGGTGTCGCCGAGATTAGGAACTTGAAGGCGCAAGGAACATAAGGTTTAGACAGGTTCGGGCTGCCGAGAGCGTAATTCCTTACATCCTGTGTGGTTTGTATTCCCTTAGATTGTGATCGGTTGATCACCTAGGTGATTCCCTATATGGAGGGGGTCCCTATCCGCCCTTATATAGTCTGAGGAGACAGGTTTACATGGAAGTCCTATTCGGGTACAAGACTAGGAGTCCTAGCCGAGTACTTCTCGGGTAGTTTCGTACTGTGTCCGACTAGTTTAACTATTGTATGGGTAGTCCTACTACACTACGAGTAGTTGCAACAGATATAGGACATGGGCCATGTCCCATTCTGTATCCTAGGAAATGTACGCCACTTGCACAGTCCCGTGTGCGCGAGTCTGACACTAAGGAGTTTGTGCGGCGATGCCCAAGATGTCAGAAACATAGGAACAACAATTCCTGAGATGCTATGCCACTGAAGGGCAACCTTCAAGTGGAAATCTTCGACGTATGGGGAATAGAATTCATGGGTCCTTTCCCTATATAAGAGGAGCAGTGTGAGTATATCTTGGTGGCAGTGGACTACGTGTCCAAATGGGTTGAAGCACTTCCCTGCATTGCGGCCGACTCAAAGAACTCAAAGAAAATGTTCTAGGAAATCATATTTCTCGCTTTGGAGTTCCTAGAGTCATGATCAGTGATGGGGCTAACACTTTATTGATAAGACATTCAGGAAGTGTCTCAGCGAGTTGGGAGTAGATCACTAGATTGCAACTCCATACCATTCCTAAACGAGTGGCCAAGCAGAAACATCAAACAAAACAAATCAAGAATATTTTGCAGAAAACAATCAATGCCATGGGGAAATTGATGGACGATCAAGCTACCCGAGCCACTCTGGGCTTATCGAACAGCTTTCGAGATGCCGATAGAAATGACACCGTACCATATGGTCTATGGCAAAACTTGCCATCTACCAATTGAACTTGAGTTCAAATCCCACTCGGCAATCAAAAGGTGGAATATGGATCTCCAATCAGCCCGAGTGAAAAGGCAAATTCAATTGGCTGAATTGGATGAATGGAGGGAGAAGGCCTACCACACCTCCAAGCTCTACAAGGAGCAGACGAAAAGATGGCACAACAAGCGTATCAAGATCAAACACTTCAAAGCGGGAGATAAGGTACTACTCTTTAAATCTCGTATTAATTTATTTGGTCATGGTAAGCTTATAAGTAAGTGGGAAGGGCCTTACTTAGTACTTAATGTTGCCAATCATGGCACTGTAACTCTCCAAGATGATGACAGGAATGTTTTCAAGAATGGCCAGCGATTGAAAATATTCCTCGAGCCCGAGATACCGAAACTTGAAGAAATAGACATCGACGAGTTATCTGAGCTAGAGCCCTCGTCTATGGTCATCGCTGCACCTTAAATGTGCCATATCTTAGGCTACATTTCCTTTCTTTTTCTTCCCTTTCTTTTCTTTCCCTTTCCAGCCTCTTGTGCACCCAAACACCAGAAGTAGACGTGAGAGAGAGAATGTTCCAAAAGATCGGGACCCACACCTAACAAGGTGGGGCCGCCCGCCCTGGCCCCAAGCCCGATTTCAAACGTTCAAATTTGAATGGACTCTATCCTATCTCCTTTTCGAAATCCCGAGAGAATTAGGGCGAGGAGTGTCAATTTAAACCAAAAGGCCTCGGCTCCTTCTTCCTCCCAAGCCTCTTGTTCTCCCTCACTTCAAACTTATGTGAACACTCGAGATCTTTGTCCAGGGCCGAACACTCGACTCCCACTACTCCAAAATCGGTTCCCATGGCCAGCAAATCCCCCTTGACACCCTCAAAGTCGAACCAAAGTTGCGCATCATCAAGCAGCGTCAGCATCATCGAGGTAGTGGCAATGGCCGAGGCCTTCTCCTCGGCACCTGTTGGCTTGAGAGGATACCTCAGGCCAGCCTCACCCTCAGCCCAATCATCTCCATCTCGTGGCAGGTCCCCCATCCAAAGTCCAGGGGTGGGGGCCAATGCGCGCACTCGCACACACATGCCGACACGACCGACCACGAGGATCCTTCCCCCAAGAAGGTGATCGGCAAGCGTCTTGTGCAATCCTTTTTGGGAGGGCATGTTGCGGCCCTACAGATGGTGCCGCCGAAGTCGCTGGCCAGCTAGCTCAAGTTCGCCACGCCATTGCATGCGTGGACAAAAGGTTTGGATTGGGAAGGTTCTCTTGCTTCCCTTGGATCAGCAGGAGAGGGAGTCCATTGGCTCCAACCCGGGCACGGTGCGGCGCACTCGTTCACCACCATCGATTTGTGGTCCTCCAGAGATCTAGGCGTACACCGACAGTGACGATGAGGAGGAGGAGGGCGCCGACATTAGGGCGCTAAGGGAACAACTCGCCACGCTCAAGCTGAAACTCAACAACATGGATGAGCGCGTGGCGGAGTTTAAGATCAAGAGGATGGACCTTGATGACAAGGTCGATACCCTACGCAAGGCAATATGCTCAAAGACCAAGCACCTTGAGAAGGTGATGGGCAATGAGGACCTTTACAGATCAGGAACGAGGACCTTTACAGGGCCCCGGACCCAAGGGATTGTAACACCCTAATGTAATTTTCCCAAATTTTAATGAATTTATTTTGGCTCAAATGAAATTTCCAGGGGTTTCTCTAATTTATATTGCATTTAAAGTAATTTTATAACACAAGAAGATAAAATTTATTATAAGGTCAACATGTTTGTGCATTCATGCTGGAGCATTGCTTTCCTTGTGTTGAGTTTATAGGATTTGAATTCGAATTTATTTGGATTCAAATAGAATTGTTTGAATAGTTTAAGTGTGGGAAAAGAAAAGGAAAAGAAGAGGAAAAGAAAGCAGCCCAAACCTCTTGGGCCGGCTCTTTCCCCGCGGCCCATCTCTCCCCCTCTCTTCTTTCTCTCAGCCGGCCCGGCCCAGCTCTCCCCTTCCCCCTCCTTTCCCCGCATGGGCCGCACCGAGGCCCAGCTCCCTCAGCCCCTCCGCGCAGCCCAGCCCGAGCCGCACCCGCTCCCTCCTTTCTCTCTCTAACCGCTGGTCCCAGGCTGTCAGCGCCTTCTCTTCCCCTTCCCCTTTCTTCTCCGGTGCGCAACACCCCCCCGAGATCCTCGGCGAGCTTCTCTTCCCTGGGCCCGCCAGTGTGACCTCGCCACCCTACAAGAAGGAAACCTCTGCGCCCTGGACCCTAACCCTAGCCGCAGCCCCACCGGAAATACCCCAGCGCCACCACCCCCTTTGATCCGCCGCGCCAACCTCCTCGGCCTCGCCGTGGTTAGGCCGCTCCGCCACGACCCTAGCCCATTCTCTGGCCTGAATTTCTCCCAAAGACCGCCGCAGGTTGTGGCAGAACCGCCTGAATTATTCCGGCTCAAGTGCGCTAATGATCACCGTACAGCTGTTATCCGCTTAACGCACTTCAAATGGTGCACTTCATTGGTCCGTCGGGTCTCCGCCCGATACAACCACGGTTCAACAGGATCGAAGTAGGTTCACCTCGCACGAAGGCGAGTTCACATCACAGGAGAGCTCATCAACTTTTAATTTACAGACATTCCTACATTATTACAAACCAGGTTCGAATACAAGCAAACTTATACAGACAGTGTTCAAACTGACAAGCGCAAACAGCTTGTCCAAAACTCTCAGCGGAAAGAAAAGTTTTTCGCGACTACACACGTCGCAAAGGCGGACACCAAGCTTAGCCCAGGGCTTGGTGTCACTCCGGAGGGTCACTGCCGACCGGGGATGGGTCCCACTCCACAGACCAGCCAAAAGGAATGGACGTTGGCCACACAGGGATGTCCGTGGGCTTCTCGAAGGTCATACCTGAAACAGATATTGGCAAGGCTGAGTATCCTAATACTCAGCAAGGCTTACCCGAGTTTTGGGTATACTTAAGCCCGTAACTAGACTATGAAGGTACTATACGGGGCTCTGAGTTTATTTTCAGCTGAAAAGCAACAGAGAGTATAAACTATTTTCAAGTTTTAGCTTTCAGATTCTAGCTTGATTAGCCATTCTAGGTAAGCGCCTATACTAAACAAGCAAGATATAGATTATCATCCATCAAGATTATTCCATCAACAATTATACTTTTTACTCGATGTGGCAGAAGGAATAAGCAGTCTCAATCCTCGTGAGAGGCGGACGATCCGAATCGAATTTAGCCTTGCAAGGTAAACCTAACACACACGCTTGGAACGTCCAACAGGGGGTTCCAAAGCAACCGTTTGCCTTTCATTCCGGGTTGTGGACAGGGCCACCCCAAGCGACTGCAGGACCATATGCACACCCAATGTGTGCAGGACGTACGTCTGTAGCACGACTACAAAACCTGTACTCCTGGTTGCCCTTGCAACACGTATTCCCACACGTCGAATCAAGTAACCAAAAGAACCAAATACATGTGGTGGTCAGTATGTCCACTTGCCGGGCTGATTGGTTACTAGGCTTACCGCTTACCATATTTCGCGGTATGTGGCTAGTACTTTCAAACGCTCAGCCACCACTACCACACATTTCGACCTTAAAGCTTTTATCAAAATAGACAGGGTAAACTTTAGGTCATGATACAACACATCACCCTGTCCATCATCCTTATAGTGGTTGCAGAATTGTAAACAAGCAACTCCTATATCGCGCGAGTGATAGGGAATCACCCGACTTTTACCGGTCCTATTTAGCAGAGCATTATGCGGAAAGGACTCGGGTACAGTACATTGGGTTCCTAAGATATCTTGCAACTAGGGTGTCATTGCAACTCCTAGACGTAATGCAAGATGTATGATGTATAAGATTGCATATTGTAGTAATTTGAAATACTGGGTTATGCACCGGGGCTTGCCTTCTTGAGTGGGGTTGGGGGCAGGGGTGTCAGAAACTTCCGAACTTTGGTTCGGGGCTTCAATTAAATCCTCGACGGCTTGGGCTGGGTCTTCAGAAAACCCTTGGTCTTGGCCTAAGACCAACTCGTAATCTCCGTCGTCAAGCGTCGTTGATTCTATATGAGATGCAATAGAATAAGTAAGACAAGGTTTAATTTTAAGATTTTATATTACAAAAGTTAACACACAAAAGTTCATGAGGATATCTCTAAACCTATTGCAAACAATAAGTAAAACATTTGAATTTTGAATTTGAATTTGAATCCAAATTTAAATTCAAACTTGAAATAAAAAGGATTATAAGATTTAGAAACCTAACCATACACTAATCATTAACACATTAAAGAATAGAAAAAGATTTTAACTAACTAGGTTTATAAAACCTAATTAGCTAGCATTTCCAATTTTGAAAAGTTAAAACAAAAGAAGTTGAGTTATGAAACAAATCTAAGTTTGAAACTTTAACTTAAGGTTATACCTAGCTCACATAACATTCATGTCAACAATCATGAGAAACAAAGTTTAAATATAGAAATTATATACCAAAGACCTTTTTAATCTTAGATTTAAAATAGGTACAAAAGTATTTGGTTTCATATCAAACTTCATAAACAAAAGTTGTAGAATTTGAACTCTACTTTCTAACAAATCTAATTTTGAAATTTTTGGATTTTTCTGCGATTTCCTATGAATTTTGCAAGACAGCCATAGCAATCACATAAAATAACAGACACCATCACGAATAGACCCTTGTCTGATACTGTTTCTCTGAGTCTGTGGGTTTGCAAAAAGCACCCCGGGCTTTTGCATCTTCTGAGCCGGGGTCCTTGACCAGAAACGAAAGGGGGCAGAGAGGGGGGGTGGTCACCGCCGGCGAGGGAAGGCACCGGTGGCGAGGTTGCGCGGAGGGAAAGTACCGCAGGGGGTCTGCGCACCCTTGGCTGCACTGAATTGGAAAGGGGAAGAGGGTAACGGCGGTGTAGCAGAGACAGGCGGCCGGCGGCGGAGGGGACCGGTGGGGGACTGGGTTCCGGTGGTCGGGGACGGTGAAGAAGTGGTCAAAAAGCTTCCTGGAGGAGTGGAGATGCTCGGAGTGGGCTCAATTGGAAGTGGGGAAGGCCGGAGAGGGGCTTCCCACGGTGAGCCAGGAGCGGCGGCGGCGGTGCTCGGCGGCAGTGGAGCTCGGGTTGGGATTGGAGGGCGTCTGGGGGTTGGGGAGCACGAGCGAGGGTCGGAACAGCTTTCTAGGGGGTTCACGAGGTCAGGGAGCGGCTGTAGGTGGCTGTCCACGGTGAGATGCGGTCACCGGAGTAGGAGGAGGAAGACGACCGTGGCGCTCGGGTTCTAGGATGGAATGCGGTGCAAGTGTAGAGGGGAAAAGAACGTGAAGGCACTGGGGAAGTTCACAGGCAAGAAGCTAAGGGCTCCGAGGGAGCGCTCAGCCCGTGCCACGGCGGCGGCGGCGTGTCAAACGGCCGGGGATTTGAGGAAGCCGTGGCGGCCGCAGAGAGGAGTGTCAGGGCGAGAAGCAGCTCGGGAAAGAAGAAAGCGACGCGTGGAGGGGGCGAAGCAGGAGGTGGAGCGGTGACGGCGTAGAACAGTGGCCGGAGGAGCCGTACCGGCGGCGGGAAGAGCAGAGAGCACGCGCGCGGTCAGAACAGAGGAGCACGGGGGCGCGAGGAGGAAGACAGGGGACTAGACTGTGAAAAGAAGAAAACTTAGGGGCCTAACTGTAAAGCATAAATAACTTTCACACCACTGCTCAAATGAAGATGGGCCCAAAAGCAAAAATGTGTAGTTTTTCAAAATGCACAACTTTGCTTTAAGGCTCACCCACAGAAGAGCTAAGGTTTTACAATCAATTTGAAATTTAGCATGATTTCTAAACTTTGCATAAAACCTATTTTAAAATTACACCACAAATACATCCAAAAGGTAGTTTCACTTATTTTTGCGTTTTAAACATAAGTTTTTAAATTTTACAAAACAGCCCTTGTACTTTCCAAATCTACCCTCCATGCTCACCCATTTAGCACAAAAGGACCTTGATTTAAATATAATTATACAAACAATCACTTTTACTCATTATTAACACTTTCAAACACACCTTTACTACATTTGGCACATAACAACTCTCCAAAACTCTAGGGTGTGACCAAGCTATTTACCTGAATGTCACAGCCTTCCCCCCTAAAAAGAATCTCGTCCCGAGATTCCGGAGCAGAAGAAATTGATTGATTAGTTTTGAAGGTTGGCCTGGAAGAAATCCGAGAAATTATGCTGAAGATAGGATTCGGTTTCCCATGTGGCCTCTTCTTCGGTGTGATGGTTCCATTGAATCTTGTACATCCTAATGGTTTTTCTTCTAGTACTCCTTTCTTTGGTATCCAGTACTCGGATTGGGTACTCCGTATAGGTTAGATCAGTTTCAATTTTGATGGTTTGAGGATCGATAATTTCTGTAGGAACTTTAACACACCTCCGAAGTTGAGATACATGAAAGATGTTATGAACGGCTGCTAGCTGAGGAGAGAGTTGAAGACGATAAGCTACGGGTCCACAGATTTTAAGGATTTCAAAGGGTCCAACGTATCGAGGAGCAAGTTTTCCTTTCACGCCGAAGCTTTGAATACCTCGAGTAGGAGATACTCGAAGATATACGAAGTCTCCGACTTGAAACCGTAATGGGCTTCTTCGTATATCAGCGTAGCTTTTCTGTCGAGATTGTGCTGTCCTAAGATTTGCTTGTATTATTTTTACCTTCTCCTCCGCTTCATTGATAAGGTCTGGTCCAAAAATTTAACGTTCGCGGGTTTGTGACCAACTCAAAGGAGTTCTGCAATGGCGACCATACAATGCTTCGAATGGGGCCATCTTAAGACTGGTCTGATAGCTATTGTTGTACGAGAATTCTGCCAATGACAAGCATTTATCCCAATTCTTGTCATATTGGAGGACACAGGCTCTGAGCATATCTTCCAAGACCTGATTTACTCTCTCAGTCTGTCCATCTGTCTGGGGATGATATGCTGAGCTTCGAATTAATTTAGTTCCAAGAGCATCTTGGAGTTGCTCCCAGAACCAAGCGATGAACAGCGTCCCACGATCAGAAATGATCGTCTTAGGTATACCATGGAGGCGAACAATTTGATCCAGGTAAATCTCGGCATACTTCTTGGCATTACACGTGGTGTGTACAGGAAGAAAATGTGCTGTTTTGGTTAATCGATCAACGATTACCCAAATAGAGTCATGTCTTCGAGAAGTATTAGGTAGTCCAACAATAAAATCCATACTGATATCTTCCCATTTCTAAGAGGGAATGGTTAAAGGTTGGAGAGTACCGGCAGCCCTTAGATGACTGGCTTTAACTCTTTGGCAGATATCACATTCTGAGACGTACTTGGCAATTTCTCATCTCATACGAGTCCACCAAAAGCTTTGTTTCAGATCTTGGTACATCTTCGTACTGCCCGGATGTATAGAAAATTTGGACAGGTGGGCTTCGTCCATTATTTGCTTTCGGAGTTTATGGTCCTTAGGTACCACAAGGCGTTTATTGAACCACAAAACTCCATCAGAATCCACTTGGAAACATTTATACTTTTCCTCTCCCTGTATTAGCTTCTGCTTAATGATCCCAACTCCTTCACTGTGCTGTTGAGCTAAAACAATGTCATCCCTAAGCGTGGCTTCAACTGAGAGGTGGTTTAAGTCACCTTGGGGAATGATTTCCAAATCAAGCTTTCCCATTTCCCAACAAAGAGTTTCGTTGAAATCTTCAACAGATAAACAAGAACAACGCGCTTTGGCGACTAAGCGCATCTGCAACAACATTGGCTTTGACGGGGTGATAGTGTACTTCTAGGTCATAATCCTTAATGAGTTCTAGCCAGCGTCTTTGCCTCATATTCAAATCTGCTTGGGTAAAGATATATTTGAGGCTTTTGTGGTCAGTATAGATATGACATTTTGCTCCCATTAGATGATGTCTCCAAATTTTCAAAGCATGGATGACAGCTGCTAGTTCGAGGTCATGAGTGGGATAGTTCTGTTCATGAACTCTGAGTGCCCGAGATGCATATGTGTGACAGTTCGTGTATTTGTAATGCTAGGAATATATTTTGTTAGTGTGAAATATGTATTTGTTAAGTGTAAAGCTTGTGTATGTCTATGTGGAACTTTTGAAGATTTAAAGTGCAAGTAAAAAGGGTATTTGTGTAATTACAGAAAAACCTAGGGTTGTTTTTGCAAAATATGTTTGGATGGGAAGTAATTTCAAAATAAGTGAAAGGTGGTTTTGTAAACATGTTTTCTTTATTTTATCCCTTGTAAAAATATATATATTTGTTTATCCAAAAGATTCATTTGAAATGTGTGTGGTGAAGTGTGTAAAAATTTTGGGTAAAATGGTAAAAAAATAAGGGTATTTATGTGATTTTATAAAAGTACAAGTCCTTTTATGCAAATGTTTCATTTACAAAAGTAACTTTCAAATTTACTCAGGACTAAAGTGTAAAAAGTGCAAGTCATCATGACATGTCTATCCAACCATTATGACGAGTTTATCCCGTCATTATGACATGTCATAAATGCTTGCATTTAAGTCCTGAAATTTTATGAATTACATTTCTAGGACAAAAACAGTTTAAATCCGACTTTTGTACAAAGATTCACGTGTAAAAATATAAGTTTTGAGTTTTTAAACCTGAGCCCTAAAGCAATGTTGTAGAGTTTGAAAAACTCTCCAACTTTCATTTTGGGCACTCCTTCATTTGGGCTTTGGTTTGACGGGAAATTTTGTTTTACAACTAGGCCCCTGCAGTTTTCTATTTTTGCGCATAGGTCCTTGGGGAAAACTGTTCCTCCTTCTCCTCCTCTGTTTCCTTATCCTGACACTTCCCTCCTGTTCTTATCTCCACCGGCGGCATCCTTGTTTTGGCCCTATGCTTATCTCCTCCCCCTCTCTTTCCCCTCCATCCCTCTCTCTGTTTCCTTCCTCACACAGCAGATGGAGGCGCGGCTCAGGTGGAGGCCGGCCCCAGCAGCTGTGGGCGCCAGCGCAGGCGGCCCCACGCGGGGCGCTGCGCGGCCGGCGGCGCGGCTCGGCGCGGGTGCGCGCGAGCGCGCGCGGCTCGGGCGGCCAGCCGCGGGAGGGGCGCGCGGGTTGCGGCGGGCTCAGGCGCGGGCGACGCGGTTCGGCGCCTGAGCGGGTGGAGGCGGCAGCGGCCGAGCGGAGGGAGCGGCGCGTGCTGACGGGGCCCTGGCGGGGCGCTGGCGTGGCGCGCGCGGAAGCGGAGCCGGCGCGGTGCGGAGCAGGCTCGGCCTGAGCGCGAGCGAGCGATTCCAGGCGGTGGCGGCTCGGTGCGGGCCCTGGCACGCGACGGCGCGGGCGGACCTAGGGGCAAGCGCGCGCGCGGCACAGGAGCGAGCCCGAGCTTCGTTGGTGCCAGAGCAGGGTGCGGCCAAGGGCGACCCCGAGCGGGAACCGGCGGCTCGCGGGGCGCAGCACAGGGGCCGTGCGGGCGGCTGGCTGGGCCTAGGCGCTGGCAGCGCGGGAGCAGCGCGCGCCCAGGCGCGGGCAAAGCCCAAGGCAGCAGCAGCTCGGGTGTGGTGCGCGCGAACGGCCAGGTGCGCGAACGGCAGCAACGCAAGTGGAGAACGCGGACGGCGCATTGGCACAGGGAATGCTTCAGGCGTGGGCGGCAATTGCTGCGCGTGCAGACAGGCGTGCAGTCCAGACCAAGCACAGGCGGCCGGACAAGCTAACGCAGGCGAGATGGCTCGCGAACGCGGAGGGCGCTGGAGACGCGGTTAGCGGCACGCGCGTGAGTGGCTCGGCCGGAGGAGGAGTAGCATGTGCACGGCCGAAGGTGCGCGCGAGCAGGAACGCGCAGGCACGGGTGTGGACGCGGCTCGCGCGGGAGGTGTAACACTGATGCATGAGCGGCACGCGAACCAAGCGGCGCTGGGGCGAAGCTCGCGGCGTGGCGGCACGCGAGCAGAAGAGAACCGGTGTGGCAGCGTGTGGTTACGGCACGGATATGCTGGATGCGAGCGGCCCCGAGCGAGCAATGGCGTGCAGGACGCGTGCGAACGCAGCAGGTGCGAGACCCGGGCGGAGGCGAGTAGCTCGGAGTGAGCAGTGACGCGCGGAGTGGCCCAGGCGCGCAGGTGAGGCAGCAGGCGTGCGCGGCAGCGGCACAGGAGTGGTTTGTGGGCGGTGCCGAGCGAGTGGCGCAAGCATGCGCGTGGTGGCGTGTGGGAGTTGACGGTGTGGGCAGGTGTTGAGCGGCCGGAGCAGAACGAACCCATGGGCACGAGCAGATAGTGTTGGAGTGCGACGTGCCGAGCAACGGCACGCGCAGGAGGAGTTGCGATGGAAGGTTTCTGCGTAAGATGCGGGAACATGGTGACATCGGCCCTAACTACGCTACGAAGATCTCTGGTGATGCAAGAGTGGCGGTATCGAGGACGCGAGCTCGCTCGCTCGTAAGATGCACGAGGGGCGGCGAGTCGGAAGAAGAAGCGGCGAAACGAAGGCGGCGGTTATAGCATGACGAATTCGAAAGGAGCAACTGCGCGGGTATGCCGACCGTGTCTCAGCGGCACACGCGCATGGGCAGTGAAGGCTTAATCCGTGAGCAGGAGGATCTTGAGGGTTCGCGGGAAAAGTCAGTATAGCGAACCCATTCGGCTCCATCGTCTTGTCCCATGATCCACGACCTCCAGCAACTTCTACTTTTCGTCACCGTCGAGCACCTCTCATCGCCAATCTTGTTCGCCACGGGAAATCACTATCCGTCTGTTCTTCTCCTTAACCAAGGTTTGCCCTGACCTGCTGAACCTTTCTAATGCCGGCGATTCCTTTGCCGGAATATCGTCAGTAACTTCTTGTTATCTGTTTTCCCGAACCAGGGACTTGATTGCTATGTTTCAGAAAGTTCTAGGGTTTTCTTTATAAAATTTCAAAGCTTTCCTTATTTCAAACCAGTGAACATTTACAAGTTTTATGTTATGCTCTTGAGTTGAAAATCTTGATTTGTGATCTAGGTCAAATATTGGGAAATGAATGCTTTATTTGTGTCTTTTGTGATATGCATGTATTGTAGCTGAGTATAGATTATAGGATGTATGTATCAGGTGGAGAAATGTGATAAGTAGTTAATCCATCACACGAACGCTCATATCCCTGCCATCAAGACATTGTTCTCGTCTTGGTTGCAATCTCCTTAAGGCCTTTTTTTTCGTATAAGGATTCCTGCTAGTCCATGTGTATCTGCTGCTTAGCCACTACATCTCGGCAGCTGTGTTTCAGTGTCAGGCTATCAGCCCAGCCACTTAGCATCTATTTTCTTTAAGTCTATGATGTTTCTGCGTAACAGCTGTCAGTCGATACTTCTACCATCGGCTGATTAGCTGATACGATTGTTACCTTTCTAGTATCGGCTACTGCCGATACAATCCTTTTGTTCTATCCTACATCAACTGCGCAGAGTCGATGTATCGGAAAGATACCCACGATCTTAGGGTTCTTGCCATCGGCCAACCCCAGCCGATTTTGGTTGCTTTTCCAGGTCGGTCAAACATGGCCGATCAATCTTAGTTTTCCTATCTCCATTCCACACACCTCTATCAGCCGATTCATCGACTGAGAGATCGGCTATTTATATCTATCAGTCATATATCCTCCACCACACTCCCATCGACTGTACGTCACTCAATAGTTGTGCTGACGTAATCGAGTCGATGCAACCACACCTAGTTACCTAGAACAACACTTAAGCACATCTCAGTTAAGACAACTGTTTTAGGAATCATCCTTCTGCCAGGGTAATCGATGCTTTTATCGATCACCTAGGAAATCGATGCACCTTTCCATCGGCTAAACCTCTGTTGTTTCCAATCGGCTCTGTTGTAACCTTCAACAAGTAGCCGATTCTAATTAGTTATCCTTCCAAAGCTCTATCTAAGTTTAGTTTCAGATCTTTGTGGTTGTTACGTAAATAGTGTATTATATGAGTGCTGGTTTGCAACTTGTTGTGAGGTGAAATGGCTTCACGTGCATGCTTTGAATGTGATGTTGCATTACATGTAGATACGACTACTTCGGCAACAGTACCTACGAGATCTCCCAGAAGTCTACGGTGGATGTTCTTGAAGACCAAATGAACGTCACCAAGAGTTTAACTGAAGCCCCGAACCAAAGTTCGGAAGATATTGACATTTCTGACTTCAGTCCCACCAGTAAAGGCAAGCCCCGGACATATCCCACTATTTTATTTACACTGCAATCTACGTCTATTATTATTATATCTTGCATTAAGTCTAGGAGCTGTAATGAAACCCTAGATGCATGAATCTTAGGATCCAATGTATTGTACCTGAGTCCTTATCGCTTAGATGCTCTGCTAAATAGGGCCGGTAGAAGTCGAGTGATTTCCTGTCACTCGCGCGATATAGGAGTTACATGTTTACATTTCCGCAACCACTATAAGGATGACGGACAGGGTCATGTGTTGTATCATGACCTAGAAGTTTACCCTGTTTGTTTTGATAAAAGCTTTAAGGTCGAAAAGTGTGGTAGTGGTGGCTAAGTTTTTGAAAGTACTAGCCACATGCCGCGAAATATGGTAAGCGGTAAGCTTAGTAACCAATCGGCCCGGTAAGTGGACATACCTCCCACCACTCGATTAATTTGGTTCTTTTCACGCACCGACCTGTGGGAGTACGTTCTGCAAGGCAGACAGGAATACGGGTTTTGTAGTCGCGCTACAGACGTATGTCCTGTACACATTGGGTGTGCGTACGGTCCTGCAAGTCGCTTGTGGTGGCCTGTCCACGAGTCGGAAAAGAAAGGTAAACGGTTGCTTTGGAACGCCCTGTTGGTGTTCCAAGCGTGTGTGTTAGGTTTACCTTGCAAGGTTAAATTCGATTCGAATCGTCCGCCTCTCACGAAGCTTGAGACTGCTTATCCCTTCTGCCACATTGAGTAAGAAGTGGAACTAATGGTAGATAATCTTGTTGAATGATAAACACTACCTTGCTTGCTTAGTGTAGGTGCTAATCTAGAATAAATACTCAACTAGAAAATGAAAGCTAAAACTTGAAAATAGTTCATACTCTTTGTTACTTTTCAGCTGAAAATAAACCCAGAGCCTTTGCAATGCCTTCATGAGTCTAGCTATGGGCTAAAGTATACCCAATCCCGGGTAAGCCTTGCTGAGTATTAGTATACTCAGCCTTGCTAGTTTTATGCTTTTCAGGTAAAGCCTTTGAAGACCCAACTCTTTCCCTGTCATGGCCCTGTGCTCTTCCAGAAGGTTGGTCCGTGGAATGGGATCCGTCCCCGACCAACATTGGTGATACCGAGTGATGTCGTGCCTGGGCTTAGCATGACATCCATCTTGTCGATGTGCTGTAGATCATTGCGTATGTTTTCCGCTGCTAAAGATCATAGCTTAAACGGTTTGTATTATGTTCTCTAGGTTTGAAACTTTGTTCTACTTTTATAAACTCTTGTAATGTAATTCCCTTCGATGTAAAATATGATGGTGACTGTATCTCTGGACTCACCTTCGTGTGAGGTAACCTTATTGATCCTGTGTATCGGTGGTTTATCGGGACGTTACCCGACAGGCCAAGGGATTATACCGTTTGAAGGACGTTGGAGCCCTCGGAAGTGGACTCGCGTACTTGAGCCGGTATAATTCAGGTTGGTTCTACCACAATATGCAATCACTCGGTGGTCTTGCATAAGGACACAACCAAGTCCAGTTCCTGATGCATCACAATAGATTTCAAAAGGTTTTGACACATCAGGTTGAGCCAAGACTGGAGCAGAAGTGAGATGATCTCTGAGAATATGGAATGCATCATCGCATTTTTGATTCCAAGAGAATTTAACACCTTTCTTCAGCAATTCGGTCATAGGTTTGGCTATTCTAGAAAAGTCCGGAATAAACCGACGATAGTAGCCTGCTAGACCAAGAAAACTGCGAATCTGATGGACTGAGGAGGGAGGTTTCCAATCCATCACTTCTTGTACTTTACTAGGATCGACGGATATTCCGTCACCAGAAATGGTATGGCCCAGGAATTTTACGGTATCCAACCAAAACTCACACTTGGAGAATTTGGCGTACAGGTGATGGTCTCTCAATCGCTGAAGGATGACATGAAGATGCTTGACATGATCTTCCAGAGTTTTAGAATAAATCAGGATGTCATCAATGAAGACCACAACAAATTTATCGAGTTCTTGCATGAAGACAGAATTCATGAGATACATGAAATAGGCTGGAGCATTAGTGAGACCAAACGACATGACAAGATACTCATATAGACCATATTGGGTGGAGAAGGCTGTTTTTGGAACATCACTGGGCCGGATTTTAATTTGGTGATAGCTGGAACGAAGATCAATTTTGGAGAATACCTTGGCTCCAGCTAGTTGATCGAAAAGGATGTCAATGCGGGGCAGGGGATACTTATTTTTAATAGTTACCGCATTGAGAGGGTGATAGTCCACACACAGCCTTAAGCTATTGTCTTTCTTTTTCACAAATAAGGCTGGACAACCCCATGGTGATGCACTTGGACGAATGAAACCCTTGTCTAAGAGATCCTGGAGTTGGATTTTCAATTCAGCCAACTCGTTAGGAGGCATGCGATAGGATTTCTTAGAGATAGGGGCTGTGCCAGGTTGGAGTTCTATAATGAACTCGATATCTCTGTCTGGGGGCATTCCAGGTAAGTCATCTGGGAAAACATCTGGATATTCACAGACAATTGGAATATCCCTTAGCTTGATCCCGGTAGCAGCATAAGTACAAGTATCGATACATTCCTGCCGGGGAAGATGCAGGATAGTAGATTCTTGTTCAGGAAGATTTATTTCCACTATTCGGGAGGGGATATCTAAAGATACATTATGTTGAGTCATCCAATTCACGCCCAAGAGAACATCCATCCCTTTTAGATCCATTACTAACATATCTGTTCTGATTAAGTGGCTTCCCAACTGAATGGGTACCATCCTACAGATTTGGTTGGATAAAATCTTACCACCAGGAGTTATAATGCCATAAGCCTCATTTATAGAATAAATATCCAAGCCTACTTTAGTCCCACAAGCTTTACTGATAAAGCTATGGGTGGCTCCAGAATCAAAAAGAACCATAACAGGGTAATGGTTGATAGAGAATGTACCCGTCATTATCGGTGTCCCCTCGGGAAGTTCGGAGAGTGTGGTAAGATTCACCCTCCCTTGACGGACCTGCACCACTTGCCTCTTGCCTTTTCCCTGGTGGTTTGGATTAGATGCCTGCCCTTGGAATGATTTCCTAGGTTGAGGGCAGTCCTTGATGAAGTGGGACGGGCTTCCGCAATTAAAACAACGATCATTGCTGTTTCCTGGAGTAGCTGGTGGAAAGCTCGGCCGTGGACCTTGTCGCGGTTGTTGTTGACTTGGTGGCGGCGGTGGTCGGTTGAATTGTGCCTGTTGAGGGGGTCGGGCTACCCATCTGCCAGACAAATTGCCTCGAGGCAAAGCTCGAGGGGCATTACTCGGAACCAACCGATACCTTGACGCTTGTGGGGTTGCAGGCCCCGTAGGTGCTTTCCGTTTCTTTTCCGCTCTGTGGGCGGCAATACAATCCTCTTGAGTAATGGCCATATTGACCAACTCATTAAAATTGCCGGCCTTTACCAAATTCAGCCATTTCTTAAGTTTGGTGTTTAGGCCTCGGTGAAAGCGATCACATTTGCGGGCATCAGTGTCCGCATGAGATCCCGCATATTGGCACAAGTGATTGAAAGCTTGTGCATACTACGTGACGGTGCGGGTACCTTGGGTCAAATTCAGAAATTCATTGAGCTTTCGCTCAATGAGTCCCTCCGGTATATGATGCGCTCGAAACGCAGTCCGAAATTCGTCCCAAGTGACAACATGTTCGGCAGGTTGCATAGCATGAAACTGGTCCCACCATAGACGGGCAGTGCTTCGAAGTTGCTGGGCTGCGAAGAGCACTTTATTCTCATCGGAACGTGGAGCTAGTAATAAAGCGAACTTGGACTCGACAGTTCACAGCCAAGCATCTGCGTCCAAAGGCTCATCTGCCTTATGGAATAATGGAGGTTGAGTGCTGAGGAAGTCCTAATAACTGGCCGACAGGGGTTCACCTCGGCCTCGAGGTTGCTGCTGAAAGTGGCCAATTTGAGCTTGTACAAGTTGATTAAGAAGCTCAGTTTGCCGGGCCATAACCTCGGCCAGGTTTGGAGGTGGCGGTGGTGGTTGCTGAGAACCACTAGACTGACCTGCCCGGAATCCTTCCGGGGTTCCTCGAGTAGCTCCAACCATCTGAAATAAAGGAGATGTCCATTAACAACCATAACTTTACTCCAATTTCAGATAATAAGCAATTACCAAATGGAAATGTAATGTATATGCTCCATTCAATCCATTCAAAATAGATGCCAGAGTATTGAGCAAAGTAGCAAAGCACCAGATTTGGATTGCTATAAAAAAAACGCTGATAATCCTTACATCTTATATCATCACACCCAAACCCTTACAAACCTTTACCTAAAAGCACATGCCACAAATACAACAAGCGGCTCTAAACCTAGATAAACTACACACCACCCATGTTACATCTTTTTACACTAGTTACAACTAGTCTATCACTCACTCATCCAAAACTAAAAGTCATCAAAGTTTCCCACTGATGACTGGCTACCCGAAGAGGAATGATAGGGACTGATAACAGGATCTTCATGCTCAGAGTCAATCCCAGAGACTCCCTCTATTTCCTCGGGATCCTCTTCTTCTTATTCAGGTGCCGGTGCTACAGGAGGTACGAGCTGCTGTTGAAGCTCATTGATGTGCGCATTGGCATCATCCACTTTGAGGATCAGATCATGGATTTGTGTCTGTAAAAATTCAATAACTGTATCACGCTGAGTGATTATGTGGTCACTCTCATTGATCTGATCTTCCCTGTGGTGAATAGTTTCGTTTTGAGTAGCAATAATCCCATCCTTGTCAATCACCACAGCTCGAAGTTGATCCACCTGGGTGATATGGCTAGCAGCTTCCCTATGGAGACCTCGCGCGGTATTAATCAATTGGCCTATCTGACGCCGTAACAATGAGTGGTAATGATACTGCACACTTGTGAAGAGCCTCATCCCTCGTATAACTTCCTCTGGCGACCCTTCCAATCTATGACTCTCAGGAATTACCCTGAGATCCTGTTCTGCCTCACCAGGATCTGTTGTAGCAAACAACCCAATGGGCTGTCCTACGACTTCCTCAGGATGTTGACTACAAAAGGCATAAATGGCTTCTAGTGCCGCCGCCTCGATAGTGTCCACGATTCGATAGCCTATCATGCTGATCTCAATAGGCTGCCATTGTGAACGAGAAGGATGTTGAGGAATAGTCATCCTGACATGAGCTCTATGGATCCCGTCTTCCACATGTTCGACAGCATCATACTGGGGAGGTTCTGTATAATGGAAGGTCTGCAAAGACTCCCAAAGTAGACGGGGAAAACCCTCCCAATGAAGGGCATTGGTGTGAAGATGCCCTTCCGGATCCCAGAAAACGTTAGAAGGGGCTGCCATCTGCAACAGGAATGCAAATGGTGAGACTTTTTACCTTGTTAAGAAAATACAAGATAAATAGAATGGGATAATCAATTCTGATAACAGCAAGGACTGAAAATCAGATGGAAGACTAAGATACTATAAGATACCCAACTTAAAACTATCATTAAAACTCTATTAACCCATTCCAAAGACAAACAACACATTATTCATCCTTAGAACATCAAACATACAGTACAACAGATTATGCATGCACGCACTATACGTCCTCACAACCAAAACAACTACCGAATATGTTCGGACTTACGTAACTAAGTTCCGGTGGCATATTCATACGTCTCTCACTATATATAACTAATCGGTAAATCCTACATGTCCTAACCTCATATTCGTGGTTAGTGTACCTGCAGAAGAATACACACATATATATATATCTCATGAACCTTTCATGCAGCACGACATGAAAGCGTCCCCAAACAGTACTGTTCGCTATAGAAACAGCATCTGTACAATTACCGCCGTACAGACAACGTTAACATACGTTATCGAAACAACGTATTCACGGGGGGTACCGCAAAATGCGGGGGTATGAACAGCGATCGCCATACCCTGCGCCGAACCATATACTCCCAATGTAGTCAACCAAAGTTGATACATTGGCAGCATCTCAAGTAGGCCACTGCTTGAGAAACAGCGTTCGGTTCGCATCACTGATAGGAAGGCCAAGCTCCCTCAGTTGGCTGAGGATCCTTACCTTCTTACCTTACAACCGTAGGTGTCGTAACAAAATGTAAAGTTGAATTGTGCAAGAATTTAAATTTTCGACATAAAGTAGTGCTGCAAGTCAGAACTATCTATACATATATAGTTACCAATAGCCACCTGATATCCCCATATAAATCCCTAGGACTTTATGCTCTAAACATCAACCTTAACGAATCCAACGTACTTTGTAAACTCATTTGTTGACCAATTTTTATTTTAAAACACTTTTTAAGAGCTCTTCCAGATGTAACCGTAAACCTACGGGTCTGATACCAGCTGTGGCAGAACCGCCTGAATTATTCCGGCTCAAGTGCGCTAATGATCACCGTACAGCTGTTATCCACTTAACGCACGTCAAACGGTGCAATTCATTGGTCTGTCGGGTCTCCGCCCGATACAACCACGGTTCAACAGGATCGAAGTAGGTTCACCTCGCACGAAGGCGAGTTCACATCACAGGAGAGCTCATCAACTTTTAATTTACAGACATTCCTACATTATTACAAACCAGGTTCGAATACAAGCAAACTTATACAGACAGTGTTCAAACTGACAAGCGCAAACAGCTTGTCCAAAACTCTCAGCGGAAAGAAAAGTTTTTCGCGACTACACACGTCGCAAAGGCGGACACCAAGCTTAGCCCAGGGCCTGGTGTCACTCCGGAGGGTCACTGCCGCCCGGGGATGGGTCCCACTCCATGGACCAGCAAAAAGGAATGGATGTTGGCCACACAGGGATGTCCGTGGGGTTCTCGAAGGTCATACCTGAAACAGATATTGGCAAGGCTGAGTATCCTAATACTCAGCAAGGCTTACCCGAGTTTTGGGTATACTTAAGCCCGTAACTAGACTATGAAGGTACTATACGGGGCTCTGAGTTTATTTTTAGCTGAAAAGCAACAGAGAGTATAAACTATTTTCAAGTTTTAGCTTTCAGATTCTAGCTTGATTAGCCATTCTAGGTAAGCGGCTATACTAAACAAGCAAGATATAGATTATCATCCATCAAGATTATTCCATCAACAATTATACTTTTTACTCGATGTGGCAGAAGGAATAAGCAGTCTCAATCCTCGTGAGAGGCGGACGATCCGAATCGAATTTAGCCTTGCAAGGTAAACCTAACACACACGCTTGGAACGTCCAACAGGGGGTTCCAAAGCAACTGTTTGCCTTTCATTCCGGGTTGTGGACAGGGCCACCCCAAGCGACTGCAGGACCATACGCACACCCAATGTGTGCAGGACGTACGTCTGTAGCGCGACTACAAAACCCGTACTCCTGGTTGCCCTTGCAACACGTATTCCCACACGTCGAATCAAGTAACCAAAAGAACCAAATACATGTGGTGGTCAGTATGTCCACTTGCCGGGCTGATTGGTTACTAGGCTTACCGCTTACCATATTTCGCGGTATGTGGCTAGTACTTTCAAACGCTCAGCCACCACTACCACACATTTCGACCTTAAAGCTTTTATCAAAACAGACAGGGTAAACTTTAGGTCATGATACAACACATGACCCTGTCCATCATCCTTATAGTGGTTGCAGAATTGTAAACAAGCAACTCCTATATCGCGCGAGTGACAGGGAATCACCCGACTTTTACCGGTCCTATTTAGCAGAGCATTATGCGGAAAGGACTCGGGTACAGTACATTGGGTTCCTAAGATATCTTGCAACTAGGGTGTCATTGCAACTCCTAGACGTAATGCAAGATGTATGATGTATAAGATTGCATATTGTAGTAATTTGAAATACTGAGTTATGCACCGGGGCTTGCCTTCTTGAGTGGGGTTGGGGGCAGGGGTGTCAAAAACTTCCGAACTTTGGTTCGGGGCTTCAATTAAATCCTCGACGGCTTGGGCTGGGTCTTCAGAAAACCCTTGGTCTTGGCCTAAGACCAACTCGTAATCTCCGTCGTCAAGCGTCGTTGATTCTATATGAGATGCAATAGAATAAGTAAGACAAGGTTTAATTTTAAGATTTTATATTACAAAAGTTAACACACAAAAGTTCATGAGGATATCTCTAAACCTATTGCAAACAATAATTAAAACATTTGAATTTTGAATTTAAATTTGAATCCAAATTTAAATTCAAACTTGAAATAAAAAGGATTATAAGATTTAGAAACCTAACCATACACTAATCATTAACACATTAAAGAATAGAAAAAGATTTTAACTAACTAGGTTTATAAAACCTAATTAGCTAGCATTTCCAATTTTGAAAAGTTAAAACAAAAGAAGTTGAGTTATGAAACAAATCTAAGTTTGAAACTTTAACTTAAGGTTATACCTAGCTCACATAACATTCATGTCAACAATCATGAGAAACAAAGTTTAAATATAGAAATTATATACCAAAGACCTTTTTAATCTTAGATTTAAAATAGGTACAAAAGTATTTGGTTTCATATCAAACTTCATAAACAAAAGTTGTAGAATTTGAACTCTACTTTCTAACAAATCTAATTTTGAAATTTTTGGATTTTTCTGCGATTTCCTATGAATTTTGCAAGACAGCCATAGCAATCACATAAAATAACAGACACCATCACGAATAGACCCTTGTCTGATACTGTTTCTCTGAGTCTGTGGGTTTGCAAAAAGCACCCCGGGCTTTTGCATCTTCTGAGCCGGGGTCCTTGACCAGAAACGAAAGGGGGCAGAGAGGGGGGGGGTGGTCACCGCCGGCGAGGGAAGGCACCGGTGGCGAGGTTGCGCGGAGGGAAAGTACCGCAGGGGGTCTGCGCACCCTTGGCTGCACTGAATTGGAAAGGGGCAGAGGGTAACGGTGGTGTAGCAGAGACAGGCGGCCGGCGGCGGAGGGGACCGGTGGGGGACTGGGTTCCGGTGGTCGGGGACGGTAAATGTAACACCCTAAGGTAATTTCCTCAAATTTTTAATTAATTTAATTGGGCTTAAACAAATTTTCCAAGCTTTACTTTAATTTTCGTGGCATTTAAAGTAATTTATAACGCAAGAAAATAAAATTTATCATAGGATTAAAGTGTTTGTGCATTCATGCCGCAGCATTGTTTTATTTGTGTTGGGTGTATAGGTTTGAATTCAAATCGCATTTGAATTCAATTAGAATTGTTTGAATTAATGAGTTAGAAAAACAAAAGAAGGAAAGGAGAAGGGATGAAAGAAGGCAGCCCAACCCAGCCCGGCCCATCTCTTCCCCTCTCTCCTCTTTCCCCTCTCTCCCGCATGGGCCAGCACCCCCCTCCTTTCTCTCTTCCCCCGCGTGGGCCGAGCCCCGGCCCAGCTCCCCTCCTTCCCTTGGGCGCCTCTCTCTTCCCTCCCTTTCTCCCCGCACGGGCCGTGCCACGGCCCAGCTCCCCCTCAGCCCGCGCCCTCCTTCCTCTTCCGCTGACTGCTTGGCCCCACCTGGCAGCCCCGTCTCCTCCCTCTCCCCTCCTTCTCCCCGGCGCAACCTCCCTCCCGAGATCTCCGGCGAGCTCCCCTGCTCCGGGCCCGCGCGCCAGGGTGCCGCAGCCGCCTTACAAAGCCGCCGCCTGCACCTAGGGTTCTCCCCTGTCGCCGCCACACCCCGCACGCCTAACCCTAGCCGCCAATCGCGCTCGCCGCCGCCGCGCGCCCCGGGCCGCCGCCGTCCCGCCTCCTCGTTGGTCGCCGCCGTCGTCCAAGCCTCGGGAACTCACCCCGGGGTGGTAAGGACACTCCCCCGCCCCTCCTTTCCCTCGATCTCGCCTCTCCGCGGCCGCACGCGCTCGCCGGCGTCCCCGAGCCGCGCGCCGCCGTCGCCCGGCCGCTACGGCCACCGCCTCCGCCCCCTTTTGCCCCAATTGAGTTCCCCGTGTCCGCCTCTCTCTCCCCGACCGGATCTCGTTGCGCATCGCCCGCGGAATCGCTCCGTAGCGTGTCCTCCGGCGAGCCTCCGCCGCCTCCGCCGCGCCTAGCGCCTCCCCACCGCCGGAGCCGGCCGGAGCCTCCCTCAGCCGTCCGATCCGAGCATACGGTCTGGATTAGATCCAGACCGGTACGCGATCCAGGCCGTTAGATTTCAAACCGACGGATCGGATTAGATCTCGGTCAGGTGTAGATCTCAGCCGCACGTTTTAAATCCTGTAGCCCGCGTGAGTGCAAGCCCTAGATCTCTCTTGAGCCGTCCGATTTTGATCCGAGCGTCCAGATCCGCAGATACCCTTTCGCGGGACGGATCTAATCTGAGCCGTCCGATCTTAATCCAGCGATCCAGAATAGAAGATAACGCTTCAGCCCTTTCTTTTGCTAAAGAACCCCCGGGTTTTCTAGGAATCAACCCGCCGTCCACCCGTGAGTCAAAAATAATTACGGATAGGTCCTGTTTTATGCGTTTAGGCCCCTGGCTTCTCTGGAAATCTAACCCGCCGTCCAGCCTGAGGTTTCTAACCAGCTAGCCCCTGAGTCTATGCTTTAATTACGTTTTAGTCCTCGGTTTTTGTCCAGAAGCCCCTGGAAGTCCTGTTTTTCTTACAAATAGGTCCCTGGATCCTGTTTTAAGCGTAGTTTTCACGTTTTAGCTCCGTTTTAGGTGTTCTTTATATCCACGCGATCGTTGTAACGCGTAGAATAGCTTTAGACTAGTTTTGTGTGCTGTTTCTATGTAATGTTGTACTGTTTTCTTATATTTTGCTATTGTTTGCATGTGTGTATGTGTGGGCTATGTTTGATGATCGTGAGTAGACGCGGAGCCTTTGGACCAGTACCAGGAGCAGCCGTCTTCCGAGCACTTCGAGCAGCAGCCGGGAGAGTACGAGGAAGGCAAGTATAACATGAACCTCCTATCACTTTTAAATACAATTTCATACTGCATTTTAATCCTATATGCCTATAAGGACTTTCCTAGCCACTTATTTACCCTTTATATATATCCCATGGGTTGCATTTTTGGTTAGTTGTGTTAGGTTGCTGCGCTATAACAAATCTTGGTCCTTTTTAATTAATTTGATTAATGGTCTTATGCAACTTAATTCTGGAGCCGACCCTCTGTGCTATGTGCTTGAGTGGTTTGTGCGTCCTTAAAAGATGTTTTTGTTAGAAACATGGTTTAGGGGGCCAGCACGGTGCTTAGTGCTTGGTTGGCCACTCTCCATAAGGACCGGTTCATAGAGCGACAACCTGGGACAACCGCGCAACCACAAGACTGGAATGGGACGGTCTTGACTTACTAATTAGGTCATTTTGGTTCGGGAGTAACTTACCTGCGTGGGCAAGAGGGGTGGTAAGCTTCAATGGTCCCTGCTCCTCCGGCTTGGTCTGTGCTGTGTGTCTTGTACCCCCGGAGGTGGGCCCCATCGTCGCTGATCCAGAATCCTTAGCGGTTACACCTTACCAACGTGGTCCTTTGTAACGGTCTCGTAGTGTGCTTGCTAGCCATCTCACCTAAGGAAGTGTGATGAACAACTAGCGTAGCTCACGACTTGTGGGTAAAGTTGTGCAACCTCTCGAGAGTGTAAAACTGATATATCAGCTGTGCTCACAGTCATGAGCGGCCCAGATCCTCCGTCTGATTAGTGGGGTTATCAACCTTTGACGAGGGCGATTCCCCGGGTGGTTGGTTTGGGTGGATCTCAGTAGTTCTTGATTAATATTGATTAATTTATTATGCAATTGGGTTTGTGGTAATTCATCCACTTGTAGTAATTAGCTTTAATAAAATATGCCAAGACTAAAAGCTAATGCAGTTAAGTCAGCTAACCTTAGAGCCTCATGCTCGTGTTATATTTGTTGAGTACGAGTTTGTACTCACACTTGCCTCTCCACTCTTCTGTTCTATTTTGGTTATCTTCGACTGCTGCTCAGTGCCCGGCAACGTGGAGGACTACGTCAGCGGCTTCGACGACTTCTAGGTGTTTGTCTCCCAGTCGACGTCCCTGTGGCGCCCAGCTCTTCATGTATTCCTTTTACGCTTCCGCAACTCTTGAACCGATTCTTGATTCGGTTGTAATAAAATAATTCATTCATGATTCGTTTACGATTTATATTAATGTTATTCCTGACATGTGTTGTGATATCTTGATAATCTGTTGTATATATGTGTGACTTGATCCTGGCGCATATATGATTGCTCGATTTATGTTCTTATAAATCGGGTGTGACAGATTGGTATCAGAGCCGTGTTGACTGTAGGACGAAGCCTAGGTAGAATTGGCCGAGTTTAGGACTCCTGTTCCCTTGCTTGCCTCCGCAAATCCTCAGCCATCGTTTTCCTGCTTCTATTCCTTGAGCCTTATGCCCTAGATTGGTCGTCTCCCCCGTCTTTTCTGAGAAGTAGCTTGAGTTTTTCCTTAGACGTTGGCCTGAGTCGCCTAATCTCATAAGTTATAAGTTTAAGAGTCCCGATAAAAATACGCTAGAACGAGTGTGTTGGTCGAGTAGTGTGGAAAACTCGACTAATTTGTGAATATTGAATGTTTGTTATTATGCAAATGTTGGATTTGGATTTTTGGTTGATTGCATAGGCTAGTAGTTAAACTTGTTCATACAAATCGACCTAACCCAACTCGAACTAAATAGTAAAATTGAGTTAGAATGTTGGGGGTAAAACCTATATTCTTTTTCTTTCTGTCATATCCTTCCGAAGTTTCGTTTCCGCAGCTGTACGATATCTTATTCTCATAAATTTCGGTTGTTGCAATCAGATGGTGAACACCAGGCGCACCGGTTCCGGTTCTGACCAGCAGGAGCAGAACAACCAGGGTACTGGTCAGCCGCTGCCGATGCCGCCACCACTGACCCCGGAGCAGTTCTTCCAGCTCCAGATGCAGATGATGGCTACCCTGAACAACACCGTTCAGGCTCTGCAGCAGATCCACGCTCAGCCACCGCCTCCACCGCCGCCTCAGCCCCGTGACAGGCGTGCGGATTTCCTGAGAGGTCACCCGCCGACCTTCTCTCACGCCACGGACCCACTCCAGGCGGACGACTGGCTTCGCTCGGTGGAGCGCCAGTTGGTTGTTGCGCAGTGCGACGACCGGGAGCGAGTCCTGTACGCAGCAGGGCAGCTGCGAGGCTCCGCTCTTGACTGGTGGGAGTCCTACCCAGCTCGGGATCGTGAGGCTCTCACGTGGGACCAGTTCCGTGAGTGTTTCAGGAACCATCACATTCCTGAGGGCATCATGAAGATGAAGCAGAAGGAGTTCCGTGCTCTTAAGCAGGTAAAATTTAACGGAATTCCCTATCATTCCTTTTGAGCTTGATCCACCCTTGATTTCTTTTGTAACCTGACCAATTGAGCGATTTCCATCCTTGTTATCTGTGTTCGTATTTCAGGGATCCATGACGGTGATGGAGTATCGTGACCGTTTCCTTCAGCTTGCCCGCTACGCCCCTGCTGACGTCGCTCGCGATAGCGACAAGCAGGAGTACTTCAAGGAGGGGCTGGATGATCACATCCAGTATGCGCTGCTGAACCACCGCTTCGACAACTTCAACCAGCTGGTTGATGCGGCCCTCAACACCGAGCGTAAGCGCCGGGAGATTGAGGATAAGAAGAGGAAGATGGCTCCATCCTCTTCGGGCAGCAACACTCGTCCCCGCTATCAGCATCCACCTCAGCAGCAGCAGAGGCCGCCCCAGCAATACCAGCAGCGGCAGCAGTTTCCGCCTCGTCCTCAGCAGCAGCAGCAGGCGGGACCGGGTCAGAGGCTTCCGGCGCCTCCGGCTCCACCAGCTCAGAGGCAGGGAGCGCCCACTCCTCCTCCTGGGCAGCAGGCCGCTGCACTTCCTCGAGTGTGCTTCCACTGCGGCGAGCCAGGGCACTACGCCAACGTCTGCCCCCGGAAGGCGCAGGCAGGACAGCAGGGGCGTGCAGCACCGCCCAAGGCCCCAGCTCAGGGCAGGGTGAACCACGTGACGGCCGAGTCAGCGGCTGAGGCTCCCAACGTGGTTATTGGTACGTTCATGGTTAATGCCCATCCTGCTATCGTGCTTTTTGATACTGGTGCTACGCATTCTTTCATCACCCAGTCTTTTGTTGAGCATCATGGCATTCCTACTAGCACATTAAAGAGGTGCATGTTAGTATCTTCACCGGGAGGGCAGTTGAGGTCTCATGTCTTCTGTCCCAGAGTCAGTGTGGCCATAAGGGGGGTAGATTTCAGTGCGAATCTGATGGTGCTAGACTCCAAGGGCATTGATGTGATCCTCGGAATGGAGACTCTTGCTAAGTGGGGAGTCCGGATAGATTGTGCTCAGAGGACGGTTCTTCTGTCGGCACCGGATGGTCAGGAGGTTACTGTTGGAGCTACGGAGCCTTCTGGATTTCTTCATCAGATGGAGGCTAGACCCACGGATGGTATTCGCGTGGTGTCTGAATTCCCGGATGTTTTTCCGGATGATTTGCCAGGTATGCCGCCTGATCGCGACATTGAGTTTTCTATTGATCTCTTGCCTGGCACAGCTCCTATTGCTAAGAGGCCCTACCGTATGGCTCCTGTCGAGCATGAGGAGGTTAAGAAGACTGTCGATGAGTTGCTAGCTAAGGGTTATATCCGTCGCAGTTTCTCTCCTTGGGCTTTTCCCGTATTGCTTGTAGAGAAGAAGGATGGTGCGAAGAGAATGTGCGTCGATTATCGGGATCTGAATGCAGTCACCATCAAGAACAAGCATCCATTGCCTCGTATTGAGGATCTTTTCGATCAGCTTCAGGGTGCTTGTGTATTCTCGAAGATTGATCTGCGTTCGGGTTATCACCAACTGAAGATTCGTTCTGAGGATATTCCGAAGACGGCATTCACCTGCAAGTATGGGTTATACGAGTATACGGTCATGTCTTTCGGCTTGACTAATGCTCCGGCTTTCTTCATGCACCTGATGAACAAGGTTTTCATGGATTATCTGGACACCTTCGTGGTGATATTTATCGATGATATCCTGATATATTCCAAGTCAGAAGCGGAGCATGAGAAGCATCTCAGGCTTGTGTTGCAGAGGCTCAGAGAGCACAAGCTGTATGCCAAGCTCAGCAAGTGTGAGTTCTGGATTGACGAGGTCCCTTTCCTCGGTCATGTGATCTCCAAGGGAGGTATTGCTGTGGACCCCGGGAAGGTGAAGGATGTGCTTGACTGGGTTGTACCGCAGACGGTGAAGGAAGTCCGTTCTTTTCTGGGCTTAGCAGGCTATTATCGGAGGTTCATCGAGAATTTCTCCAAGATTGCGAAGCCTTTGACTTCCTTGCTGGAGAAGGATGTGGGTTTTTCTTGGACTGATGAGCGACAGAGTGCCTTCGAGGAGCTGAAGAAGAGGTTGACTACGGCGCCAGTCCTTACTCTGCCAGACCAGAGCAAGAGGTTCACAGTGTATTGTGATGCTTCGAGAGATGGTCTTGGTTGCGTTCTGATGCAGGAAGGCAGAGTTATAGCTTATGCTTCGCGGCAGTTACGCCGGCACGAGCTGAATTATCCCACTCATGATCTGGAGTTAGCCGCAGTTGTGCATGCTCTGAAGATATGGAGGCATTACTTGTTTGGGCAGAGGTGTGATATTTACACCGATCACAAGAGCCTCAAGTATATTTTCACCCAGAGTGAGCTGAACATGCGACAGAGAAGATGGCTAGAGTTGGTCAAGGATTATGACCTGGAGATTCACTATCATCCGGGCAAGGCCAATGTTGTAGCCGATGCTCTGAGCAGGAAGAGCTATGTTAACATGGCCGTGGCTTTTCAGATGCCTCAGGAGTTATGCGAGGAGTTTGAGCAGTTGAGCCTGGGTTTCCTGCATCATACCTCGGGTACATCGTTCGAGGCGGAGCCCACTCTAGAGGCAGAGATCAGGCAGCATCAGAAGGAAGATCAGAAGCTACAGGAGATTCGTGAGTTGCTCAAGATTGGCAAGGCCCCTCATTTCAGAGAGGATGATCAGGGTACCTTGTGGTACAAGGGTCGTATATGTGTGCCGGATGTGGCAAATCTCAGGAAGCTGATTCTGAGTGAGGCTCATGATACAGCGTATTCTATCCATCCAGGCAGCACGAAGATGTATTACAACCTGAAGGAACGATTCTGGTGGTCTGGAATGAAGCGTTCCGTTGCGGAGTACGTGGCTATTTGTGACACTTGTCAGCGTGTCAAGGCAGAGCATCAGAGGCCAGCAGGATTATTGCAGCCGTTGAAGATTCCAGAGTGGAAATGGGAGGAAATCACTATGGACTTCATTGTTGGCTTGCCTCGTACTCAGAAAGGGTACAACTCCATATGGGCAGTAGTGGATCGGTTGACGAAGGTTGCTCATTTCATTCCGGTGAACACTACTTACTCCGGTGCTAGACTCGCAGAGTTGTACATCTCCCGGATTGTCTGTCTGCATGGCGTTCCGAAGAAGATTATATCTGATCGAGGATCTCAGTTTACTTCACGGTTCTGGGAGCAGTTGCATGATTCGTTGGATACGAAGCTGCGCTTCAGTACTGCTTATCATCCTCAGACCGATGGACAGACAGAGAGAACCAACCAAGTGTTGGAAGATATGCTTCGAGCTTGTGCTATTCAGTATGGTACCAGCTGGGATAAATGCCTGCCATATGCTGAGTTTTCTTATAATAACAGCTATCAGGCCAGTCTGAAGAAGTCCCCGTTTGAGGCTCTGTATGGTCGGAAGTGCAGGACTCCGTTGTATTGGGATCAGATTGGTGAGAAGCAGGTATTCGGTCCAGATATTGTTGAAGAGGCAGAACAGTTGGTACAGCAGGTGCGAGAGAACCTGAGGGTCGCTCAGACTCGTCAGAAGAGCTATGCGGATGTGCGTCGTCGAGATTTGACCTTTGCAGTGGGTGATCATGTATATCTGAAGGTCTCGCCGATGAGAGGAATCCGCAGGTTTAATGTACGAGGGAAGCTAGCTCCTCGGTACATTGGTCCGTTCAAGGTATTGGAACGGAAAGGTGAGGTGGCATATCGTCTGGAGTTGCCACTCAATCTGTCGGGGGTGCACGATGTGTTTCATGTGTCTCAGCTGAAGAAGTGCTTGAGAGTGCCAGAAGAGCAAGCACCGATCGAAGGGTTGGATGTGCAGGAGGATCTGACCTATGTTGAGCATCCGGTAAAGATTCTGGAGACATCTGAGAGAGTTACTAGAAACAAGAAGGTCAAGATGTGCCGTGTTCAGTGGAGTCATCACACGGAGGATGAGGCTACTTGGGAGCGAGAAGATGAGCTGAGGAAGACGTATCCCGATCTCTTTGCTAGCTAGCCTATCCGAATCTCGGGACGAGATTCCGGTAAGGGGGGTAGGTTTGTAACACCCTAAGGTAATTTCCTCAAATTTTTAATTAATTTAATTGGGCTTAAACAAATTTTCCAAGCTTTACTTTAATTTTCGTGGCATTTAAAGTAATTTATAACGCAAGAAAATAAAATTTATCATAGGATTAAAGTGTTTGTGCATTCATGCCGCAGCATTGTTTTATTTGTGTTGGGTGTATAGGTTTGAATTCAAATCGCATTTGAATTCAATTAGAATTGTTTGAATTAATGAGTTAGAAAAACAAAAGAAGGAAAGGAGAAGGGATGAAAGAAGGCAGCCCAACCCAGCCCGGCCCATCTCTTCCCCCTCTCTCCTCTTTCCCCTCTCTCCCGCATGGGCCAGCACCCCCCTCCTTTCTCTCTTCCCCCGCGTGGGCCGAGCCCCGGCCCAGCTCCCCTCCTTCCCTTGGGCGCCTCTCTCTTCCCTCCCTTTCTCCCCGCACGGGCCGTGCCACGGCCCAGCTCCCCCTCAGCCCGCGCCCTCCTTCCTCTTCCGCTGACTGCTTGGCCCCACCTGGCAGCCCCGTCTCCTCCCTCTCCCCTCCTTCTCCCCGGCGCAACCTCCCTCCCGAGATCTCCGGCGAGCTCCCCTGCTCCGGGCCCGCGCGCCAGGGTGCCGCAGCCGCCTTACAAAGCCGCCGCCTGCACCTAGGGTTCTCCCCTGTCGCCGCCACACCCCGCACGCCTAACCCTAGCCGCCAATCGCGCTCGCCGCCGCCGCGCGCCCCGGGCCGCCGCCGTCCCGCCTCCTCGTTGGTCGCCGCCGTCGTCCAAGCCTCGGGAACTCACCCCGGGGTGGTAAGGACACTCCCCCGCCCCTCCTTTCCCTCGATCTCGCCTCTCCGCGGCCGCACGCGCTCGCCGGCGTCCCCGAGCCGCGCGCCGCCGTCGCCCGGCCGCTACGGCCACCGCCTCCGCCCCCTTTTGCCCCAATTGAGTTCCCCGTGTCCGCCTCTCTCTCCCCGACCGGATCTCGTTGCGCATCGCCCGCGGAATCGCTCCGTAGCGTGTCCTCCGGCGAGCCTCCGCCGCCTCCGCCGCGCCTAGCGCCTCCCCACCGCCGGAGCCGGCCGGAGCCTCCCTCAGCCGTCCGATCCGAGCATACGGTCTGGATTAGATCCAGACCGGTACGCGATCCAGGCCGTTAGATTTCAAACCGACGGATCGGATTAGATCTCGGTCAGGTGTAGATCTCAGCCGCACGTTTTAAATCCTGTAGCCCGCGTGAGTGCAAGCCCTAGATCTCTCTTGAGCCGTCCGATTTTGATCCGAGCGTCCAGATCCGCAGATACCCTTTCGCGGGACGGATCTAATCTGAGCCGTCCGATCTTAATCCAGCGATCCAGAATAGAAGATAACGCTTCAGCCCTTTCTTTTGCTAAAGAACCCCGGGTTTTCTAGGAATCAACCCGCCGTCCACCCGTGAGTCAAAAATAATTACGGATAGGTCCTGTTTTATGCGTTTAGGCCCCTGGCTTCTCTGGAAATCTAACCCGCCGTCCAGCCTGAGGTTTCTAACCAGCTAGCCCCTGAGTCTATGCTTTAATTACGTTTTAGTCCTCGGTTTTTGTCCAGAAGCCCCTGGAAGTCCTGTTTTTCTTACAAATAGGTCCCTGGATCCTGTTTTAAGCGTAGTTTTCACGTTTTAGCTCCGTTTTAGGTGTTCTTTATATCCACGCGATCGTTGTAACGCGTAGAATAGCTTTAGACTAGTTTTGTGTGCTGTTTCTATGTAATGTTGTACTGTTTTCTTATATTTTGCTATTGTTTGCATGTGTGTATGTGTGGGCTATGTTTGATGATCGTGAGTAGACGCGGAGCCTTTGGACCAGTACCAGGAGCAGCCGTCTTCCGAGCACTTCGAGCAGCAGCCGGGAGAGTACGAGGAAGGCAAGTATAACATGAACCTCCTATCACTTTTAAATACAATTTCATACTGCATTTTAATCCTGTATGCCTATAAGGACTTTCCTAGCCACTTATTTACCCTTTATATATATCCCATGGGTTGCATTTTTGGTTAGTTGTGTTAGGTTGCTGCGCTATAACAAATCTTGGTCCTTTTTAATTAATTTGATTAATGGTCTTATGCAACTTAATTCTGGAGCCGACCCTCTGTGCTATGTGCTTGAGTGGTTTGTGCGTCCTTAAAAGATGTTTTTGTTAGAAACATGGTTTAGGGGGCCAGCACGGTGCTTAGTGCTTGGTTGGCCACTCTCCATAAGGACCGGTTCATAGAGCGACAACCTGGGACAACCGCGCAACCACAAGACTGGAATGGGACGGTCTTGACTTACTAATTAGGTCATTTTGGTTCGGGAGTAACTTACCTGCGTGGGCAAGAGGGGTGGTAAGCTTCAATGGTCCCTGCTCCTCCGGCTTGGTCTGTGCTGTGTGTCTTGTACCCCCGGAGGTGGGCCCCATCGTCGCTGATCCAGAATCCTTAGCGGTTACACCTTACCAACGTGGTCCTTTGTAACGGTCTCGTAGTGTGCTTGCTAGCCATCTCACCTAAGGAAGTGTGATGAACAACTAGCGTAGCTCACGACTTGTGGGTAAAGTTGTGCAACCTCTCGAGAGTGTAAAACTGATATATCAGCTGTGCTCACAGTCATGAGCGGCCCAGATCCTCCGTCTGATTAGTGGGGTTATCAACCTTTGACGAGGGCGATTCCCCGGGTGGTTGGTTTGGGTGGATCTCAGTAGTTCTTGATTAATATTGATTAATTTATTATGCAATTGGGTTTGTGGTAATTCATCCACTTGTAGTAATTAGCTTTAATAAAATATGCCAAGACTAAAAGCTAATGCAGTTAAGTCAGCTAACCTTAGAGCCTCATGCTCGTGTTATATTTGTTGAGTACGAGTTTGTACTCACACTTGCCTCTCCACTCTTCTGTTCTATTTTGGTTATCTTCGACTGCTGCTCAGTGCCCGGCAACGTGGAGGACTACGTCAGCGGCTTCGACGACTTCTAGGTGTTTGTCTCCCAGTCGACGTCCCTGTGGCGCCCAGCTCTTCATGTATTCCTTTTACGCTTCCGCAACTCTTGAACCGATTCTTGATTCGGTTGTAATAAAATAATTCATTCATGATTCGTTTACGATTTATATTAATGTTATTCCTGACATGTGTTGTGATATCTTGATAATCTGTTGTATATATGTGTGACTTGATCCTGGCGCATATATGATTGCTCGATTTATGTTCTTATAAATCGGGTGTGACAGTAAAGAAGTGGTCAAAAAGCTTCCTGGAGGAGTGGAGATGCTCGGGTGGGCTCAATTGGAAGTGGGGAAGGCCGGAGAGGGGCTTCCCACGGTGAGCCAGGAGCGGCGGCAGCGGTGCTCGGCGGCAGTGGAGCTCGGGTCGGGATTGGAGGGTGTCTGGGGGTTGGGGAGCACGAGCGAGGGTCGGAACAGCTTTCTAGGGGGTTCACGAGGTCAGGGAGCGGCTGTAGGTGGCTGCCCACGGTGAGATGCGGTCACCGGAGTAGGAGGAGGAAGACGACCGTGGCGCTCGGGTTCCAGGATGGAATGCGGTGCAAGTGTAGAGGGGAAAAGAACGTGAAGGCACTGGGGAAGTTCACGGGCAAGAAGCTAAGGGCTCCGAGGGAGCGCTCAGCCCGTGCCACAGTGGCGGCGGCGTGTCAAACGGCCAGGGATTTGAGGAAGCCGTGGCGGCCGTGGAGAGGAGTGTCAGGGCAAGAAGCAGCTCGGGAAAGAAGAAAGCGACGCGTGGAAGGGGCGAAGCAGGAGGTGGAGCGGTGACGGCGTAGAGCAGTGGCCGGAGGAGCCGTACCGGCGGCGGGAAGAGCAGAGAGCACGCGCGCGGTCAGAACAGAGGAGCACGGGGGCGCGAGGAGGAAGACAGGGGACTAGACTGTGAAAAGAAGAAAACTTAGGGGCCTAACTGTAAAGCATAAATAACTTTCACACCACTGCTCAAATGAAGATGGGCCCAAAAGCAAAAATGTGTAGTTTTTCAAAATGCACAACTTTGCTTTAAGGCTCACCCACAGAAGAGCTAAGGTTTTACAATCAATTTGAAATTTAGCATGATTTCTAAACTTTGCATAAAACCTATTTTAAAATTACACCACAAATACATCCAAAAGGTAGTTTCACTTATTTTTGCGTTTTAAACATAAGTTTTTAACTTTTACAAAACAACCCTTGTACTTTCCAAATCTACCCTCCATGCTCACCCATTTAGCACAAAAGGACCTTGATTTAAATATAATTATACAAACAATCACTTTTACTCATTATTAACACTTTCAAACACACCTTTACTACATTTGGCACATAACAACTCTCCAAAACTCTAGGGTGTGACCAAGCTATTTACCTGAATGTCACACAGGTGAGCACTGCCGCCGCCACAATTGCTTGTCGCCGGTGGACCGCGGGCCCTCTTAACCCACGCGGCACCTTCGCAGGAACCTCTCGAGGCGATCCAAGGAGCCTAACGCTCCGGTGTCCTTCTGCGTCGACCTTCCCCACGAATCCCGACCGCCTCCGCCGCTCGGCCATCGTCGACTTCTGCTCTGCACCGCAACTCCGGCCACCACAAGCCCTTGGTGAGCACCACATCTTTCCCCCGGACCTTTAGTGCTAGCCGTCTTGGATTGTAGGCCACTCTAGGCACGGAAACGCGCGCACGCCGGCGAGCTCCGCTGCCCCGAGTCGCCCATGCCATGGCGCGAGCCGCTGCAACCCCCGTGGACCCGAGCAGAACCCCTAGGTGGTTTACCCATGTCGAGCTGAACCTCCCAGACCCAAGCTCGGGTTGTTTTGACCCCCTGGAGCCCGAGATCGCTCAGCTCCGGCAGAGCGCCGCCGCGGAAGCCGTCTCCGGCGAGCAATCGCTGCCGCCGGACCCCCGATCCCTGCCCCTTTGATTCGTACCGCCCGATCACGATCCAACGCCCCTAATTAGAACATACCGGTTCGGCCTGCCAGATTTGCTAAAGAGCCCCTGCGCTTTTCAAAAATCAACCCGCAGTCCTATGCCATTCAAAAGTATTTACAGTCAGGCCCTGTTTTTATTGTTTAGGCCCCTGAGTTCTTTGGAAATAGAACCCGCCGTCCACCCTTGGTGTTTTTGCGGGTTAGACCCCGGATCTAACCCTTAATTATGTTTAGTTCCCTGGTTTTTGCCCAGAACCCCTGGAAGTTCTGTTTACTCGCAGAAAAGCCCCTGGACCTTGTTTTAGCTCTAGATTTCGCATCTTAGCTCCGTTTTAGGCGGTTTTCGTGCTCACGCGATTGTTGTAACGCGTAGAACAGTTCTATCATAGTTTTGGGTGCTATTTTTATGTAATGTTGTACTATTTCTTATCTTTTGTCTTTGTTTGTATGTATGTGTATGTGCTGGACCATGTTTTGGCGTTGCGAATCGTGAGTAGACGCTGAGCCTTTGGACGAGTACCAGGAGCCCCTCTCTGCAGAACAGTTTGAGCAGCAGCAGGAGAACTTTGAGGAAGGCAAGTATAACATGAACATCCTATCACTTTTAAATACAACTCCATACTGCATTTTAATACTGTATGCCTATGTCACACCCGATTTATAAGAACATAAATCGAGCAATCATATATGCGCCAGGATCAAGTCACGCATATATACAACAGATTATCAAGATATCACAACACATGTCACGAATAACATTAATATAAATCGTAAATAGATCATGAATAAATTGTTTCATTACAACCGAATCAAGAATCGGTTCAAGAGTTGCGGAAGCGTAAAAGAGATACATGAAAAGCTGGGCGCCACAGGGACGTCGACTGGGAGACAAACGCCTAGAAGTCGTCGAAGCCGCTGACGTAGTCCTCCACGTTGCCGGGCACTGAGCAGCAGTCGAAGATAGCCGAAATGGAACAGAAGAATAGAGAGACAAGTGTGAGTACAAACTCGTACTCAACAAGTATAACACGAGCATGAGGCTCTAAGGTTAGCTGACTCAACTGCATTAGCTTTTAGTCTTGGCAAATTTTATTAAAACTAATTACTACAAGTGGATGAGTTACCATAACCCGAATTGCATAAGAATTAATCAATATTAATTAGGAACTACTGAGAACTATCCAACCAAAACCACCCGGGGAATCGCCCTCGTCAAAGGTTGATAACCCCACTAATCAGACGGAGGATCTGGGCCGCTCATGACTGTGAGCACAGCTGATATATCAGTTTTACACTCTCGAGAGGTTGCACAACTTTACCCACAAGTCGTGAGCTACGCTAGTTGTTCATCACACTTCCTTAGGTGAGATGGCTAGCAAGCGCACTACGAGACCGTTACAAAGGATCACGTTGGTAAGGTGTAACCGCTAAGGATTCTGGATCAGCGACGATGGGGCCCACCTCCGGGGGTACAAGACACACAGCACAGACCAAGCCGGAGGAGCAGGGACCATTGAAGCTTACCACCCCTCTTGCCCACGCAGGTAAGTTACTCCCGAACCAAAATGACCTAATTAGTAAGTCAAGACCGTCCCATACCAGTCTTGTGGTTGCGCGGTTGTCCCAGGTTGTCGCTCTATGAACCGGTCCTTATGGAGAGTGGCCAACCAAGCACTAAGCACCGTGCTGGCCCCCTAAACCATGTTTCTAGCAAAACACCTTTTAAGGACGCACAAACCACTCAAGCACACAGCACAGAGGGTCGGCTCCAGAATTAAGTTGCATAAGACCATTAATCAAATTAATTAAAAAGGACCAAGATTTGTTATAGCGCAGCAACCTAGCACAACTAACCAAAATGCAACCCAAAGGATATATATAAGGATATAAAAGTGGCTAGGAAATCCTTATAGGTGTACAGAATTAAAATGCAGTATGAAGTTGTATTTAAAAGTGATAGGAGATTCATGTTATACTTGCCTTCCTCGTACTCTCCCGGCTGCTGCTCGAAGTGCTCGGAAGACGGCTGCTCCTAGTACTGCTCCAAAGGCTCCGCGTCTACTCACGATCGTCAAACATAGTCCACACATACACACATGCACAAACAATAGCAAAATATAAGAAAACAGTACAACATTACATGGAAACAGTACATGAAACTAGCCTAGAACTAATCTACGCGTTACAACGATCGCGTGCATATAAAGAACACTTAAAACGGAGCTAAAACGCGAAAACTGCGCTTAAAACAGGATCCAGGGACCTAATTGTAAGAAAAACAGGACTTCCAGGGCCTTCTGCACAAAAAACCGAGGACTAAAACCTAATTAAACCCTAGATACAGGGGCTAGCGCGTGAAAAGGCATGGCTTGGACGGCGGGTTCAAATTCCAGGAAACTCAGGGGGTCAAACGGAAAGAAAAGGACCTATCTGCAATTATTTTTGACTCACGGGTGGACGGCGGGTTGATTCCCCAAAAAGGCAGGGACTCTTTAGCAAAAGAGGCGGCTGAAACGGTATGATCTGTTCTGGGCCCTCGGATCTGATCTGTGCGGCTGGGATTAGATTCTTAAAGCGAAGGGGTACGCGATGATCTCAGCCTTTGGATCGAGATCGGACGGTCGGTATTGGATCTAGGTTTACTACTCGCGCTATCCACCGGATTTGAATTGGACGGCCGAGATTTAAAATCCCGGCGAACCGGTACGCGCTGCTCGGGTCCCTCGGATCTGAATCGCATGGCTCAGATCGAAGGGCTTCACGATCTAATCCTATCCGTGAACGCCAGATCGGACGGCCAGAGGGAACGGGGACTCCGGGGGCGGCGATTTCTCGCCGGCGACCTCCCCCGTGGCGGTGCTTCACCGGAGTTTGCCAATGTCGGGGCTCCGGGGGTTCTGGATGGTCGGGATCGTGCCGGGGAGAGAGGCTGGACCGCGGGGAATTCGTCTAAGGGCTTGGGTCGGCTGATTAGGGCTCGGGTAGGGGGTCTCCACGACGGGGGCGGCTCGGGCGGCGGTCACGCCGGCGGCGCTCGCGTTCCAGGTGTCACAGGTGGCTAAAGGCTGCCGCAGCTGGTGCAAAAGGACCAGAGCGCGAAGAGGGACTCACCGAGGGGGCTACGGTGCCCGGAGTGTGGCGGAGGAGGTGCAACGACGGCGACTGGCGGCAGCAGGACGACGGCGCTCGCGGGGAACGGTACTGCAGGCGTGGCCAGGGCCCTTAGCTGAGGTAGATCGGCTCCAGGTAGTCCTGTGGAGATGGCAGGGGGGTCAAAGGGGCGTGAGGATCGCCGGCGGCGAGCAATTGCGGAGGCGGCCGAACTTACCCGCGGCGGAGGGGAAAGAGACCGGTGGCGCTAGGGTTCTGGGTGGCGGCTAGGGCTTTAGGGTTGGGCGGCCCTTTGTAGGTGGCGCGGCGGTCCCACTGGCTCTTGGGCCCGGGAAGAGAGAGTCACCGGCGAGATCGGAGTTCGTTGGGCGCCGGGAAACAGAGGACGGGGAGGAGAAAAGGAGGTGGGAGACGACGCTGACGTGCGGGGCCCGGCTGACAGAGGGAGAGGGCGAGCGGGGATGGGCGAGCGCGCTCGGGCTGAGGGAAACGCGGCGCCGACATGCGGGCCCGAGCGATCAGTCAGAGAGAGGAGGAAAGGGGCCGGCGCTGAGGGGAATTGGGCCGGGACTCGGCCCACGCGGGAAGAAAAGGAAAGGGGGAGAGAGAGAGCCCGCGGGTGAGGGAGAGGAGAGGGAAAAGGGGAATTGGGCTGGGCCAAGGGTTTGGGGTTGGGCTGCGGGCTGCTTTCTTTCATTCCTTTTTCTTTTCTATACTCTACCCATTCAAACAAAACCATTTGAATTCAAATACCATTTGAATTCAAATCTACACACTCAACACAATTAAAACAATGCTGTGGCATGAATGCACAAACACTTTAATCCTATGATAAATTTTATTTTCTTGCGTTATAAAATAACTTTAAATACGAGATAAACTAGAGAAACCCTGGAAAATCTATTCGAGCACAAATAAATTAATTAAAAATTTGAGGAAATTACCTGAGGGTGTTACAAACCTACCCCCCTTACAGGAATCTCGTCCCGAGATTCGGATAGGCTAGCTAGCAAAGAGGTCGGGATATGTCTTCCTCAGCTTGTCTTCTCGCTCCCAAGTAGCCTCATCCTCCGTGTGATGACTCCACTGAACACGGCACATCTTGATCTTCTTGTTTCTAGTAACCCTCTCAGATGTCTCCAGAATCTTCACCGGATGCTCAACATAGGTCAGATCCTCCTGCACATCCAACCCTTCTATCGGTGCTTGCTCTTCTGGCACTCTCAAGCACTTCTTCAGCTGAGACACGTGAAACACATCGTGTACTCCTGAGAGATTGAGTGGCAACTCCAGACGATACGCCACCTCGCCTTTCCGTTCCAACACCTTGAACGGACCAATGTACCGAGGAGCTAGCTTCCCTCGTACATTAAATCTGCGAATTCCTCTCATCGGCGAGACCTTCAGATATACATGATCACCCACTGCGAAGGTCAAATCTCGACGATGAACATCCGCATAACTCTTCTGACGAGTCTGAGCAACCCTCAGATTCTCTCGCACCTGCTGTACCAACTGTTCGGCCTCCTCAACAATATCCGGACCAAACACCTGCCTCTCACCAATCTGATCCCAATACAGCGGAGTCCTGCATTTTCGACCATACAGAGCCTCAAACGGGGACTTCTTCAGACTGGCTTGATAGCTGTTGTTATAAGAAAACTCTGCATACGGCAGGCATTTATCCCAGCTGGTACCATACTGAATAGCGCAGGCTCGAAGCATATCCTCCAACACTTGGTTGGTTCTCTCTGTCTGTCCATCTGTCTGAGGATGATAAGCAGTACTGAAGCGCAGCTTCGTATCCAACGAATCATGCAACTGCTCCCAGAACCGTGAAGTAAACTGAGATCCTCGATCAGATATAATCTTCTTAGGAACACCATGCAGACAGACAATCCTGGAGATGTACAACTCTGCGAGTCTAGCACCGGAATAAGTAGTGTTCACCGGAATAAAATGAGCCACCTTCGTCAACCGGTCCACTACTACCCATATGGAGTTGTACCCCTTCTGAGTACGAGGCAAGCCAACAATGAAGTCCATAGTGATTTCCTCCCATTTCCACTCTGGAATCTTCAACGGCTGCAATAACCCTGCTGGCCTCTGATGCTCTGCCTTGACACGCTGACAAGTGTCACAGATAGCCACGTACTCCGCAACGGAACGCTTCATTCCAGACCACCAGAACCGTTCCTTCAGGTCGTAATACATCTTCGTGCTGCCTGGATGGATAGAATATGCGGTATCATGAGCCTCACTCAGAATCAACTTCCTGAGATCTGCCACATCCGGCACACATATACGACCCTTGTACCACAAGGTACCCTGATCATCCTCTCTGAAATGAGGGGCTTTGCCAATCTTGAGCAACTCACGAATCTCCTGCAGCTTCTGATCTTCCTTCTGATACTGCCTGATCTCAGCCTCTAGGGTGGGTTCCGCCTCGAATGATGTACCCGAGGTATGATGCAAGAAACCCAGACTCAACTATTATGGTCTATAAGGATTTCCTAGCCAGTTTTATCCTTTATATATATACCTTGGGTTGCATTTTGGTTAGTTGTGCTAGGTGCTGCGCTCTCACATATTATGGTCCTTTTTAATTAAATTTGATTAATGGTATATCCAACTTGATCCTGAGAGTGGCCCTCTGTGCTGTGTGCTTGAGCGGCTCACGTCTCTTAAAATGTGTTTTTGATAGAAAGATGGTTTAGGGGGCCAGCATGGTGCTTAGTGCTTAGTTGGCCACTCTCCATAAGGACCGGTTCATAGAGCGACAACCTGGGACAACCGCGCAACCACAAGACTGGAATGGGACGGTCTTGACTTACTAATTAGGTCATTTTGGTTCGGGAGTAACTTACCTGCGGGGCAAGAGGGGTGGTAAGCTTCAATGGTCCTTGCTCCTCCGGCTTGGTCTGTGCTGTATGTCTTGTACCCCCGGAGGTGGGCCCCATCGTCGCTGATCCAGAAACCTTAGCGGTTACACCTTACTAACGTGATCCTTTGTAACGGTCTCGTAGTGTGCTTGCTAGTCATCTCACCTAAGGAAGTGCGATGAACAACTAGCGTAGCTCACGACTTGTGGGTAAAGTTGTGCAACCTCTCGAGAGTGTAAAACTGATATATCAGCTATGCTCACAGTCATGAGCGGCCCAGATCCTCCGTCTGATTAGTGGGAGTTTACTTTTGGTGGTTTGGCTTGGTTCTCAGTAGACTCATGGTTAACTTTGATTAATTATTATGTAACTTGGGTTATGGTAATTCATCAACTTGTAGTAAATAGCTTTAATAAAATTTGCCAAGATTAAAAGCTAATGCAGTTGAGTCAGCCAACCTTAGAGCCTCATAATTTGTGTTATACTTGTTGAGTACAAGCTGTGTACTCACACTTGCCTCTTCCTCTCTTCTGTTCCCTTTGGATATCTTCGACTGCTGCTCAGTACCAGGCGACGTGGAGAACTACATCAGCGGACTCGACGATTTCTAGGCGTTGTCTCCCAGTTGACGTCCCTGTGGCGCCCTATTCTTCATGTACTTATTTTACGCTTCCGCATTCCTTGAACTGATTCTTGATTCAGTTGTATTAAATATACTCATTTATAATTTATACGCCTTTATTTTCGAGATACGTGTTGTGATATCTTGATGATTCTGTTGTATATATGCGTGACTTGATCCTGGCGCATATATGATTGCTCGATTTATGTTCTTATAAATCAGGTGTGACAGGGATTAGATGGGTGGTAGGCTAGTTTAGTTTAGGTTTATGTGCTGAAATTTTTCCTTTCAATTTTGTTTTTGAACCATTTATATTCCAGCAGCACCTTCATTTTAATTGAATAAAATAAAGTTTGCTTTGTTCTCGTCAAAATGATCAAGTGCAGGTTGCAACAGGACCCTGGCATCGAGCCTGTTCGAGTGGCACATGAACCTGTGGTTCAAGCCATAGAGGCAGGCCAGCCAGCTTACACCAAGCCGGCTGGCCCTACTTGTCAGCCACCAGCCGGACCTCAACTCCACACGGACGTTTGCGATCCCTTTGACTTATCCTTTTCTGGTTTCCATCAAAATTCACACCTGAATTAACAAAATTAAAATTTGAATGAAGCACCTAGAAAGAGATAAAATCTTAACAGCCTTATCAAAGGTGCCTAAGTTTTATTTCTTATGCAAGTATTTTGTGCCTTTGGAACTTTATAATAGGATCCTTGATTTTTGGCTTATTGACCTTCATGATATTATGAAACGCCCGCATTTTTACCCTATTTAAATTACAGCACAAATCGCTCACTAGAAAAATTCTTTCGTCAAGCTCAGATCGCTCCTAAACCCTTACCGTCCAAACTCCTAATCACCCAAAACATCTCCCGACCTTTCGCCGTCTGACATCCGAAAATAACCGCCATCCTTTCTTTTCCTCGACCCCCGCGCCGTGCCGCGTGCTCAACCTCGCGCGTCGCGCCGCACGCTCGCGACCGTCGCTGCAAATTCCGCCGACGCATCTCCCCCGCGTGCTCAACCTCGCACGTCGCACCGCACGCTCGCGACCGTCGCCGCGAATCCCGCCGACGTAGCCCCCCTCTCCCTTCCTTTCTCCCCTGTTTCTCTTTTTCCCCTTTCTCTTTTCTCCTTTCCTGCTCCTTCCCTCGTTCCCCTGCACGCACAGCACGACGCCGAGCAGAGCTCGACGCCGAGCGCCCAGCCACCACCCCCTCCCTCCATTGACGACTCCACAGGAACGGCCTAACTTGGCCCCTCCTCTGCGCACGCCGTGCCTCCTTGCCGCCTCGGCGCTCGCGCTTGCCCCGGCGTGCCGCGGCAGAGCAGCACCGGCCGCCGCGCGTCGCCTCGCCACGGGCCGCTTTCCCCTGCGCAGCGCGTCCCAGGCCGCCCCTCCCCGCTACGCGCCACCACCCGCCCTGCGCAGCGACGACCCAGCGCCACCGGCCGCCCTGCGCAGCAGCGACCCCGCCCCCACCGCCATTACTGGCCGCCACCGGCCTCCACCGCACCCCCATCCCTTCCGCCCTCGCCGGCCTAAAAATACCTCCACGACGCGCCCCGCCACCACCACAACCTTCCCCCGCAGCCCTAGCCCCCTCCCCGGCCCTGCACTGCCGCCGCCGCCAGGCCCTCCGCCCGCCGCCCCTAGCCCTCGTGGGCAGACCGCCTCGCGCCACCCCGACCCGTGGTGAGTAGAGGAATAGGTCCCCCGTGCTCCCCTCTCCGTTTTGCCCCTGCCCCCGGCCGCCGCCGTGCCCCGGAGCTGCCGGAATCAGTGGCGCCGCCGGCCCCTATCCCCCTCCTCTGTTCCTGGTAACGGGAGGAGGAAGAAGGGCAAAATTGCCCTGAGCCCCCTGCCCTTCTGATTATCCTCTTAAGAGCCCCACCTCCGCTTAACCCTTTTTTCCAAATAAACCCCCCTGCCCATTCTATTTAGGAAGTGAACCCCCTCCTATACAAAATAATTATGGATAAACCCCCGACCTTTTTCCAGGGTACCCTAGGTACTTCCAGAAATTCTAATCAAGCCCTCCCCTCCCAACAGTAATTACAAATAGGTCCTTGGACCCTTATCCCTTCCCTAAAACCCCGTTCGGCCTATCATTTCATGCGCCAAAAACCTTCCGTTTGCCCCGAAAATTTACCATGCCGTTTCTAACATAATGCCGGCCATGCCATCGAGAAATCCCCCAAAAATATTCTTTCTACCATTGTTTCTTAAGTTATTTCCGATTTGGGCTTGTAGATAAAACCTTTATTTCTTTTTCTTATTGAATGTTTGTTTGTGTGCGCCGTAGACCACGAGGTGACCGAGGGAGAACCCGTTGACGAGCAGTACTGCGAGCAAGAGTCCGAGAACCAGTGCCGTGAGCCCGAACTTGAAGGACACTACCTCGATCAGGACTTCCCGGAAGGCTTTGTGAATGGCAAGTCCAATCCCATCCTTTGATGCATATTTATCCCAGTTTTATAAATACAACCTATTGGCCTGTCTTATAAAATGCATCACTTTATTGCAAGACATGGTTGGATAGCCACCCCTTGATTGTTATGACCATTCCTTGATGACCTAGGATTTGCTCTATTAGACGATAACTACCGCTAGAGATGCTTATTACCTGTTACCCCTTTTATTATATTTTAAACTACAACCACAAGCGCCTTACTAAAAATAAGGGTACGAGTGTTTCGAAAAATAAAATGGGATTTTGAGAAAATAAAATAAAGACATAGTCTGACAAGATGGATGGCGTTTTCTGTGTGAAATGACACTAGCGTGCTTGTAGCTTTGTGGTCGAGCATGGTCGGGAGATGTCCGTCTGGTCAATATAAGGATGAACTGAGGTGTCATCTTGCCTAACCCGTTTATCGTACAACCACTCGACCGTCGTGTGGGCAACGGCTTAGCATAAACCCCACTAGTTGTTCTGCTAGCCAAAAGGAGAGTGGGTGAGCAATGGGAGACCATGGAGAAGGAATACGATCTGTGTGAGTTATGTCCTGGTTATGACCTTGTTGATAGGTCATTAACCCCATGGTAGCTTCCGTGTTGGCTAGTTAGATTCAGCTAAGGTGGGTAATGGCTTTGTTAGGATCCGCCGCGACATTAAGGTGTTCGTAGTGCGGTACCCTACTTGTGGGTAAAGTGTACCACCTCTGCAGAGTGTAAAAATCTATTCGAATAGCCGTGTCCACGGTATTGGACGCGTTACGGCATGGTCACTTCAATAGATGTTTCGGGAGGATTTGTTTGGCGGCGTGAGTTGTTTTGAAAGTACTCGGCAGTTGTGCAGTAAGCTACTGTGGACGCGGAGTCCGGTGGCACTAAAACTTGGATCCTTTGTGTAGGATCAACTCCACTTATGATTCGATTACTATAAAAATGTTTTGAGAAAACACTTTTGTTAAATGAACCCTTGCATGTGTAAAACCTTGCTTTATCGCAAATAAACCCTAACCCCACCCTTGATATAACCGTGCATGATCTCTGTTATCTCCCCCCTCCGCGGGTGTGGTTGGACTTGTTGAGTACCTTTGTACTCACCCTATATATATTTGTGGTTTTCTCAGAGGAAGACCCGGACTACGTGATCGAAGACGTAGAATAGGGGTTGTGTCCGCGCCCAACTCGCCTGTGGTGTTGGCCCTCCGCAAGATGCTTCTGCTAGCGTGTTACTCTGAGCCCAAGCTGGATCCCATGTGGGTCATGCTTTGGTGTATTACCATAGCTGTTTTATTACTAGTTATTGTTTGTATCGAGTGCCCGCCTCCTCGGAGGTTTGTACGGTAATGTACCATCTGATGTAATAAATGTGTATCAGCCTCCTGGGACTGATTTTTGTATCACATTTAAGTCACCTCGGATGAGGGGACGCTTCAGGTGGTATCAGAGCTGTAGGTTGGCCGTAGGACGCGACCCTTAAGACCAAGGACGTTTTTCTAAGCCATTTCCCGTTGAAACTTTCCCCACTTAACTTATCCTTCCGCACGACACTTACCTTTGGCCCTTGCCTGATTCCAGATGGCTGACAATGGATGGAGTGACGGGATCTGCCCCGCAGAGCCTGGCCTTCCGAAGTTATTGCTACTCAGCCTGGAACGCGTCGGAGTTGTGGACCCACCAGAATACACCTACCGAGAGCACAGCTTCAGAGGGACCCCTCGGTGTGACCTGATGATCTTCGTGGGAAAAAGCACACTTTACCCCGATGTGGATCCCTGGTTCATCTCCACCACTGGCTTTGGGTTCCCTGACACCTTCCAAAAGGCTGCCCGAAAAGCCCTGCGACGCTTACGCGTGGTCTATAAGCATCATCTTCAGCAAACTCCTATGGGATTTTTCCCACCTACCGGAGGGAGAGGACGCTCGTGGATTGCCCGGATGAGAGGATTAGGGAGGGAAGAAGAAGAACTAGAAGATACGGTTTCCCACCTATCCATTTACCTCACCGGCCTAGACCGACTTTACAGCGAACAGACACAACAACTGAAGCACCAAATCCGTAGGGCAGAAAAGGCAGAGCAAGAGTTGGAAATTCAATGCAGGAGGGCAATAGAAGCTGAAGCTCAAGCTGAGAGTTTCCTAGCCTCTCTCAAAGACATATGGCGAAGCAACGCTCAAGAAAGGGAACGTATCGAGGCACACAGAAGAGAAGCTGGATTACTGGAAGGAGAACCCGAGGAAACTCATTGGGATAAGAGCACTCAGACCGAAGGAGAGGTATTAGAGCAGCGCCTTCCGCCAAAGAAGCGACCTAACTGGATCGGGGAAGGATTCCCTTGGGGAGAGTAGAGTACCTAAGCTAGAGCTATCACCCTAGTAATAATGTATCCTTGGAAAATGTACCCGATCCTAATAAAGAACACCTATCCTTCTTGTACCCTACCTCTGTTTTCAGATGGCCCAGAATGGGTGGACCCAGGGCGTTTGCCAAGAGGAACCTGGTTTTCCCCGCCTTTTGATCAACTCCCTGGAGCGCCTCGGTATTACTGAGCGCCCAAGGTACTACAGCAGGGAGTACGAACACCTCGGTACTCATCGCTGTAGGGTGGTTCTCTCCATCGCCAGAAGCACCCGCCACCCCGACATCGAACCGTGGCGAGTGACTGCCACAGGATTTCAACATCAGGATGCCTACCCCTTGGCCATCAGAAAAGCTCTCCGATACCTGTGCCGGATCTTCGAAGAGCACCTCATTCCCACACCAATGAGGCTTTTTCCTCCGGTCATCAGGACGCAAGTCTGGCAGGCCCGCATGAGGAACTTGGAATGGCGCCGCCAACATGAAGACCTTTTATACCATGTGGTCGCATACCTCATCTCCCTGGACAAACTCTTTGACGAGCAAGCCCAAATCTTAAGGGAGCAAACCCACCGGGCTGAGCAAGCTGAGCTTGCAGTGAGGATGCACCAAATCCGGGTGGCTCAAGCCGAAGCAAGGACCGCGGCTGCTATAAGTAGCGAAGCCGTCGCTCAGGAAAGCCTCAGGCAGATCCAGGATCAGCGCATGCAAGAATGGACCAACAGTGGGACGCCCGTCCCGGCAATCGGGGAGACCCAAGTCCTAATTGGAACACCCATCGCAGGATGGGGAGGACTTTTTAGGACCCCGCAAGCTTCACCTGAAGGTGCCGGAAGGACAGCTGCAGCCGTAGAAGGAGGAGCTGTCGAACAGCCCCGAGAAAATGGGGTCCTCGAGGACGACGGGGAAGAGCTACTCATTCCACTGGAAGTGCACTCCGCCCCGGAAGACGACTCGCCCCGTGAGTAGTATGCCTTAGAGGTGCCTCAGGGAAGAAGCCGTCCCGGCACCGAGCTTGGGATTGTGCCCACCCATCTGTTGTGCCCTTTTGTACCCGATTGTGTAGTGCGTGTTTTAGCTATACCCTCCCAAGTGTTGTACCCTGGCGTAATAAATAAAACTATTTGCACTTGATGCTTGTGCGATTGCCGGCAGTAGGTGGAGTCTGCCTTTTCGAAAATAAAATATCACTTAAAATCAAATCTAAGTCTCATAAGGGTTTTGCTCAATCTACAGACGGCCCCCAGGCATAACAACAGGGCCTTCCAAAGGCAGGCACATGCCACTCCAAGTGCGGAGGGACAACAGGGCCTTCCAAAGGAAGATCAGGAAGTGAGCCAGCAGGGAGGAGAAAGCCAAGTAGGAGCACAATATGCCCCACCCCCACTGGCCATTGACCTGGTACAAGTATTGAACAACCAGAACCTCCTACTGGAAGCTTTGACCAATGTCGTCACCAACCCAAGGCCCCGTGAGCAGAATACAAATGACAAACTGACAGCCTTTCTGAGGATCAAGCCACCCACCTTTGCAGGATCCTACAACCCCTTGGACGCAGATGACTGGCTGCATGTTATCAAGAGGAAACTCGAGCCGTTTGAGCATGGAGACCGTGACAAGGTCCGTTTAGCTGCTCACCAGCTCACCGGAACTGCTTTGGCTTGGTGGGAGAATTACTGTGCAGCTGCTCAGGATGCCTCCACTATCACTTGGAAGGAGTTTGTGGATGAATTCCGTCACTATCACATCCCAGCAGCCACCATGAAGCGCAAGGCAGATGAGTTCCGCGAGCTGCAACAAGGCAACAAGTCCGTTGAAGAGTACACATACCAGTTCATAGAACTAGCTCGCTATGCACCGGAGGAAGTAGACAAGGATGAAAAGAAGTAGGATATGTTCAGAAAGGGTTTAAATACAGAACTTAAGAAGCTGCTTTCCCCATGCATCTACCCAGACTTCAACACACTGATGAACATGGCTATCATCACCGAGAGAGCCATGGCAGAGGAAAAGAGAGACAATAAGCGTAAGTTCCTAGAAGCCAAAGCTCGTCAGCAGGACCGTTTCCAGAAACCGAGGCACCTTGGCCCTCCAGTGACCAAGTCCCAAGCCCATATGCAGTATAGGACCCAGCCACAAGCTACTGGCTCTCAAGCCCCCAACACCCAGCTTAGACAATTCAAGAGCCAGAGCACCATGAAGGTCCCACAGAGTAATACAAGCCAAGTTACTGCCAGCAGCAATACCCGAGCATGCTTCAACTGCCGTGAGACAGGACACTTCATTGCCAATTGCCCATATGCCAATAACAAGCCGGCAGCACCAGCCCTCTCCAACTCAGTGAATGGACCAAGGCCAGCTTTATCAGGAGCCAATCGTGTACCCATCCGCAATAACAATACCGGCAACAACAACCAGCAGATGGGGCCGCCCCAGCAGTCCTTCGGGCGAGCCCGCATCAACCACATCAACGCGCAAGAGGCTCAGGACGCTCAGGGCGTAGTGCTTGGTGAGTTTCTAGTCAGCTCAGTTTTGGCAACAATATTGTTTGATTCCAGAGCATCACATTCATTCGTATCCTCAAGTTTTGTGGAAAAACACAATATACCTACAGTGCTACTTAAGACACCCCTATTAACCCGAACGCCCGGAGGTGACATTAAGTGCCGACTGGGTTGTTCTAGGGTAAGGATCATCTTAAGTGGGGTAGAGTTCCTAGCAGACCTAGTAGTACTTAAGTCTAAAGGTATAGATGTGATCCTTGGAATGGATTGGCTAAGCCTGCACAATGGCCTTATAAGCTGTGCTGACAAGGTGGTACACCTAACCAACGCAGAAGGAGTACAAGTAACCTGCCACACTCGGGGAAGTAGACCGGACCCAATGGTTTTTAGCATGGAAGCTAAACTTTTGGAAAAAGTTCCAGTAGTAAATGAATACTTAGATGTTTTTCCGGAAGAACTCCCGGGGATGCCGCCAGATAGGGATATAGAGTTTGTCATTGACCTTGTCCCTGGAACCTCCCCTATGGCTAAGAGACCCTATAGGATGGCAGCCTCTGAATTGGCGGAACTAAAAAGGCAGCTGGAAGAGTTACAACAAAGTGGTTTCATTAGACCGAGCTCATCACCATGGGGAGCTCCGGTCTTGTTTGTTAAGAAGAAGGACGGAAGCATGAGGATGTGCGTGGATTACCGTGCGCTAAATGAAGTTACCATCAAGAACAAATACCCCCTTCCCAGAATTGATGACCTCTTTGATCAGCTGAAGGGAGCCAAGTATTTCTCCAAGATAGACCTAAAGTCGGGATATCACCAGCTCAAGATTAAGGAAAGTGATATTCCGAAGACGGCCTTCGTCACCCGCTATGGACAATATGAGTTTACCGTGATGTCCTTTGGACTCACCAATGCACCTGCTTACTTCATGAACCTCATGAATAAGGTGTTTATGGAAGAGTTAGATAAGTTTGTCGTAGTTTTCATTGACGACATACTTATTTACTCCAAGAGTGTCGACGAACATGAGTAGCACCTACGAGTGGTTCTAGAAAGGTTGAGAGCGCACAAGCTCTATGCCAAGTTCAGCAAGTGTGAATTTTGGCTTGAGAAAGTAGCATTTCTCGGTCATATCTTGACCGCAAAAGGAGTAGCAGTGGATCCCGAGAGAGTCGAAGCGTTCTCCAATTGGCAGCAGCTAACCAATGTTGGTGAAATCAGGAGTTTTCTCGGTTTAGCCGGATATTACCGGAGATTTATCGAAGGATTCTCCAAGATAGCCCAATCCATGATAGAGCTACTCAAGAAAGAGAAGAAATTCACCTGGATCGAGTCATGTGAGAGAAGCTTCCAGGAGTTAAAGAGAAGACTGACAACCGCCCCGGTACTAACCTTGCCAGACATCCAACGGGACTTTGTCATTTATTGTGATGCATCCCGTCAAGGATTAGGATGTGTCCTTATGCAAGGAGGGAAAGTAGTGGCATATGCCTCCCGACAACTCAAGCCTCATGAGCAGAATTACCCGACCCATGACTTGGAATTGGCAGCCGTAGTACATGCCCTCAAGATTTGGAGATACTATCTGATGGGGAATAGGTGTGAGATCTACACGGACCATAAGAGCTTAAAATACATCTTCACCCAGCCAGAATTTAACTTAAGGCAAAGAAGGTGGTTAGAACTAGTTAAGGATTATAATGTGGTAATTCATTACCATCCTGGCAAAGCAAACGTGGTAGCAGATGCCTTAAGCCGAAAATCTTATGGACCTAAGAATGCCCACCTTCGAGAAGAGATGGCACAATTAAATGTGCACATCGTCCCCCAGGGTTCCAGTCACAAGTTGAGTGTTCAACCTACTTTGGAGGACCAGATCAGAAAGGCCCAAGGTTCAGATAAGGACTTGATGAGAATCTGCATGCATACGGGGGAAAACAAGGCACCGGATTTCAGAGTGGATGACAAAGGAACCTTATGGTACAAGGATAGAATTTGCGTACCTAAGGAAGGAGAATTTCGACAGACTATTATGGATGAGGCCCACAACTCAGCATATTCCATCCACCCAGGATCCACCAAGATGTATGTAGATATAAGGCAAAAGTATTGGTGGAGTGGAATGAAGGCGGACATTGCAAGATTCGTCGCCCATTGTGATACTTGTCAAAGGATCAAGGCTGAACATCAGAGGCCAGCAGGATTGCTGCAACCCTTGCCCATCCCGGTTTGGAAATGGGATGAGATAGGAATGGATTTTGTAGTGGGTTTACCCAAGACACAAAAAGGACATGACTCCATATGGGTGATAGTGGACCGGCTCACAAAAGTCGCTTACTTCCTACCTGTACGGACCAATTATGGTGGAGAAAAGCTAGCACGGCTCTATGTGGATAACATAGTGAAGCTGCATGGCGTGCCTAGCAGAATTGTTTCGGATAGAGGAACCCAATTCACCTCTAGGTTTTGGAAAAGTTTGCATAAGGCCATGGGCACCAAATTGGACTTCAGTTCGGCTTATCACCCACAGACCGATGGTCAAACAGAAAGGGTGAATCAGATTATGGAAGATATACTAAGAGCATGTGTCCTTACTTATGGCAAGGATTGGGAACAAAGCTTACCGTACGCTGAGTTTTCGTACAACAACGGTTATCAAGCAAGCTTGGGCATGTCACCATTTGAAGCTCTCTATGGGAGAAAGTGCAGGACCCTCCTGATGTGGTCAGAAGTTGGATAGCGTGCCCTGGTTGGACCTGCACTCATAAAAGAAGCGGAAGAAAGAGTGGCCGAAATTAGAGAGAAACTGAAGGCCGCCCAATCCCGACAGAAGAGTTACTCAGACAAGAAGAGACGAGAAGTAAGCTTCAATCCAGGGGACTTCGTCTATCTCAAGGTTTCACCTATTCGAGGGACTCGAAGATTTCAGGTACATGGGAAACTAGCCCCTCGGTACATTGGACCGTACCAAGTACTAAAGAGAATTGGAGCTTTAGCATACCGTCTAGAACTACCAGAAGGAATATCTGACATACACCCAGTATTCCATGTATCCCAACTGAGAAGATGCCTGAGGGTACCCGAAAGAGAATGGGTGACGGAAGAAGAAATAGCTTTACAGAAAGATCTTCGGTACCAGGAAGTACCTGTCAAGATTTTGGACACTGTCATAAAAAGAACAAGAAGCTCTGAAGTACGCATTTGCAGAGTTCAGTGGAGCAGACATGGAGTGGAAGAAGCTACATGGGAACGCGAAGATGCCCTTAAGAAAGAGTTTCCTCATCTATTTAGGAACCAGCCGAATCTCGAGGACGAGATTCATTTTAAGTGGGGTAGGTTTGTAACGCCCGTGTTTTTACCCTATTTAAATTACAGCACAAATCGCTTGCTAGAAAAATTCTTTCGCCAAGCTCAGATCGCTCCTAAACCCTTACCGTCCGAACTCCTAATCGCCCAAAACATCTCCCGACCTTTCGCCGTCTGACATCCGAAAATAACCGCCATCCTTTCTTTTCCTCGACCCCCGCGCCGTGCCGCGTGCTCAACCTCGCGCGTCGCACCGCACGCTCGCGACCGTCGCCGCGAATTCCGCCGACGCATCTCCCCCGCGTGCTCAACCTCGCGCGTCGCGCCGCACGCTCGCGACCGTCACCGCGAATCCCGCCGACGTAGCCCCCCTCTCCCTTCCTTTCTCCCCTGTTTCTCTTTTTCCCCTTTCTCTTTTCTCCTTTCCTGCTCCTTCCCTCGTTCCCCTGCACGCACAGCACGACGCCGAGCAGAGCTCGACGCCGAGCGCCCGGCCACCACCCCCTCCCTCCATTGACGACTCCACAGGAATGGCCTAACTTGGCCCCTCCTCTGCGCACGCCGTGCCCCCTTGCCGCCTCGGAGCTCGCACTTGCCCCGGCGTGCCGCGGCAGAGCAGCACCAGCCGCCGCGCGTCGTCTCGCCACGGGCCTCTTTCCCCTGCGCAGCGCGTCCCCAGGCCGCCCCTCCCCGCTACGCGCCACCACCCGCCCTGCGCAGCGACGACCCAGCGCCACCGGCCGCCCTGCGCAGCAGTGACCCCGCCCCCACCGCCATTACTGGCCGCCACCGGCCTCCACCGCACCCCCCTCCCTTCCGCCCTCGCCGGCCTACAAATACCTCCACGACGCACCCCGCCACCACCACAACCTTCCCCCGCAGCCCTAGCCCCCTCCCCGGCCCTGCACTGCCGCCGCCGCCAGGCCCTCCGCCCGCCACCCCTGGCCCTCGTGGGCAGACCGCCTCGCGCCACCCCGACCCGTGGTGAGTAGAGGAATAGGTCCCCCGTGCTCCCCTCTCCGTTTTGCCCCTGCCCCCGGCCGCCGCCGTGCCCCGGAGCTGCCGGAATCAGTGGCGCCGCCGGCCCCTATCCCCCTCCTCTGTTCCTGGTAACGGGAGGAGGAAGAAGGGCAAAATTGCCCTGAGCCCCCTCCCCTTCTAATTATCCCCTTAAGAGCCCCACCTCCCCTTAACCCCTTTTTCCAAATAAACCCCCCTGCCTATTCTATTTAGGAAGTGAACCCCCTCCTATACAAAATAATTACGGGTAAACCCCCGACCTTTTTCCAGGGTACCCTAGGTACTTTCAGAAATTCTAATCAAGCCCTCCCCTCCCAACAGTAATTACAAATAGGTCCTTGGACCCTTATCCCTTCCCTAAAACCCCGTTCGGCCTATCATTTCATGCGCCAAAAACCTTCCGTTTGCCCCGAAAATTTACCATGCCATTTCTGACATAATGCCGGCCATGCCATCAAGAAATCCCCCAAAAATATTCTTTCTACCATTGTTTCTTAAGTTATTTCCGATTCGGGCTTGTAGATAAAACCTTTATTTCTTTTTCTTATTGAATGTTTGTTTGTGTGCGCCGTAGACCACGAGGTGACCGAGGGAGAACCCGTCGACGAGCAGTACTGCGAGCAAGAGTCCGAGGACCAGTGCCGTGAGCCCGAACCTGAAGGACAGTACCTCGATCAGGACTTCCCGGAAGGCTTTGTGAATGGCAAGTCCAATCCCATCCTTTGATGCATATTTATCCCAGTTTTATAAATACAACCTATTGGCCTGTCTTATAAAATGCATCACTTTATTGCAAGACATGGTTGGATAGCCACCCCTTGATTGTTATGACCATTCCTTGATGACCTAGGATTTGCTCTATTAGACGATAACTACCGCTAGAGATGCTTATTACCTGTTACCACTTTTATTATATTTTAAACTACAACCACAAGCGCCTTACTAAAAATAAGGGTACGAGTGTTTCGAAAAATAAAATAGGATTATGAGAAAATAAAATAAAGACATGGTCTGACGAGATGGACGGCATTTTCTGTGTGAAATGCCACTAGCGTGCTTGTACCTTTGTGGTCGAGCATGGTCGGGAGATGTCCGTCTGGTCAATATAAGGATGAACTGAGGTGTCATCTTGCCTAACCCGTTTATCGTACAACCACTCGACCGTTGTGTGGGCAACGGCTTAGCATAAACCCCACTAGTTGTTCTGCTAGCCAAAAGGAGAGTGGGTGAGCAACAGGAGACCATGGAGAAGGAATACGATCTGTGTGAGTTATGTCCTGGTTATGACCTTGTTGATAGGTCATTAACCCCATGGTAGCTTCCGTGTTGGCTAGTTAGATTCAGCTAAGGTGGGTAATGGCTTTGTAGGATCCGCCGCGACATTAAGGTGTTCGTAGTGCGGTACCCTACTTGTGGGTAAAGTGTACCACCTCTGCAGAGTGTAAAAATCTATTCGAATAGCCGTGTCCACGGTATTGGACGCGTTACGGCATGGTCACTTCAATAGATGTTTCGGGAGTATTGGTTTGGTGGCGTGAGTTGTTTTGAAAGTACTCGGCAGTTGTGCAGTAAGCTACTGTGGACGCGGAGTCCGGTGGCACTAAAACTTGGATCCTTTGTGTAGGATCAACTCCACTTATGATTTGATTACTATAAAAATGTTTTGAGAAAACTCTTTTGTTAAATGAACCCTTGCATGTGTAAAACCTTGCTTTATCACAAATAAACCCTAACCCCACCCTTGATATAACCGTGCATGATCTCTGTTATCTCCCCCCTCCGCGGGTGTGGTTGGACTTGTTGAGTACCTTTGTACTCACCCTATATATATTTGTGGTTTTCTCAGAGGAAGACCCGGACTACGTGATCGAAGACGTCGAATAGGGGTTGTGTCCGCGCCCGTGATCGAAGACGTCGAATAGGGGTTGTGTCCGCGCCCAACTCGCCTGTGGTGTTGGCCCTCCGCAAGATGCTTCTGCTAGCGTGTTACTCTGAGCCCGAGCTGGATCCCATGTGGGTCATGCTTTGGTGTATTACCATAGCTGTTTTATTACTAGTTATCGTTTGTATCGAGTGCCCGCCTCCTCGGAGGTTTGTACGGTAATGTACCATCTGATGTAATAAATGTGTATCAGCCTCCTAGGACTGATTTTTATATCACATTTAAGTCACCTCGGATGAGGGGACGCTTCATATTATGACATGCGAGACATGCTCTTCCCTAATTCAAAGTCTTGGAGTATTTTATTTTAAATGGAAAAATGAGGAAACTCTCATTCATGCTGAACCTTGCCAAGTCCTATCTAGAACCATATATATATGATATAATTTTGGACCCACATGTGATATCCAGGTAGTTAGACAACTAGATACTAAGTTTGGGTATATTATATGTAAATAGAATAATGTATACAAGTTGTACAAAGCATAAGGGTATATTTGTAAATTATAAGTTTTATAAATTCTCATGAGCAAATGTGTGACAATGTTCTTAATGTCAAATTTCAGATGGCTATAACTAATAAAAGATCAAAAGTTAAATAAACACTAAGGGGAATGGACTCTATATGAAATTAAGGACCTTTATGTAATTAATACAAACATATAAGGACTTACATGTGAAATGGTAAAAAGATAAAAGTAAAACTTAGTTTTACCTAAGGACTAAAGTGTAAAAAGAGCTAGTCATGATTACTGCAGAAAGAATTACATAAAGGACCCCAAACATTAGGGCATTTTGTTTTAATTAACACATAAAGGTTAAAATTTGAATTGTGTTCAAATTCTCAAAATAAAACTGTACCCTTTAAGATTTCAAACCCAAGCCTTAAAGCAAAGATGTAGAGTTTGAAAAACTCTACAACTTTCATGTTGAGCACTTTTTCATTTGACCTTTGTAGCAGTGGGAAAACTTTAGTTTACAGAGGGGTCCCTGAATTCTTTAGAAATGGCGAACAGGTCCTCCTGACAGCTCTCTGCTTCTTCCTCCTCTGGCCGCGCCGCTTCCCCCTTCTGCGCCGCTCCTGCCACCGCCGCTCGCCGCCGATGCCGCGCCCCGAGCGCCACCTCCAGCTGCAGAACTCATCCACGCGTCATTTCCTTTTGATCCCGACCCCTTTCCTCTCCCCTGGTGGCTTCTCCCACGCGCGCCACGACGTTCCCGAGCCGTCGCCGGCCGCCACCTCCTGGTCGCCGTGGACAGGCCACCCCGGTGCATTAACCCTCTCTCTCTCGCGCGCAGTAGCACTACATCCACTCCCACCTGCTGTTCTGTTACTTCCCGCGTCCAATTTCCCGTAACCAAGCCACATTCCGCCGCCGCCGCCCCTTTCTTCTCCGGCCGTGCACCATCCGCTCGTGGGCAGCTCCCACCGGACCTCCTCCACCTCAGCCAACGCTCGCACCAGCTTCCCCGTGACTTGCTCGTGCTCGCCGACCCCCTGATCCTCCCCAATTTCCACTGGAGCCCGGTCCTCGACGAGCGCCGCCGCCGTCGCCTTCGGCCTCCACCGTGGGCAGCTCGTTGCAGGTACTCCCGAGCCACCACATCACCCTTAACAGAACCACATCATCCCCCTGAAGCTGTCCGACCCATCCATTGACCCTCTGGTGCACCACAGCGCCTTCTCGACGCTCGCCGGCGATCTTCCTCACCGCCGCCGCATCGGTCTCCGTCGAGTTCTCTCGATCCAGCGTGTTTTCATCCAATTGTTGACACGTGCACGTTCCTCATGACTCACTGGTTCTCGTGCGCAGGATCTTGGCCCCCGTTCATCGCCGGAGCACCCTCGTCGCTGTCGACCTCTCCGCCGTCACCTCGGGTTCAAGTTGAATCTTACTGTTCCGGCCATCCCCGTCCACGACACGTAGCACAACAAGACCACAGTAAGCTCCTGACCCGATTCCGGCACTTGGACCTCACCGCCGGCGACCACCGTCGCCGGAACACGGCCATCTCGATCTCACTCTGTTCGGGTTCACGGCCAGGGACCTCGGGTTAGAAGGAAAAGAAATCCAGGGGGTTAAGTGTAAAGCCATAGACTCAGAGGAATAGTGCCCAGGGACTTACTTAAGTAATTTTGGCTGTCAACTTAGAAATACCATATCTCTTCAAAGAAAATTCATAAAATAGTAAACTAAATTTTGTTAGAAACTTTAGACAAGAATCTGTAACTTTGCTTTAAGAGTCAACTTTAGTTTTTGAATATTTGATGACCTAATTTAAATATCAAAGTTAATTGCTTGTAGACTTAAGAATTACATAGTAATTCATAGAAAAATGATAAATTAGTAAAACCAGTGCCAATAATTTTCTTTTAACATGTAGAATTGAAGAAAAATAATTAATCTTGTACTCTAGTAACATTTTCTTATTGTATAGATTTTGGTTAGAAATAATGTGTAGTTTACATAATATAATTGATAAACACACTTTCATATATTCAAAAAAATCATGAAAAATATATTAATGTTCTGTTTTGTATTAGTACAACATATTATTAAATTTTCAACTAAGAATTAGATGTTAACTCATAAAGATAATATGTTTGGTTTATAAGGTAATGGTAGCTTAAAATTCAAATAAATTGTGAAATCAATATATAAAGCTCTTTAGTATAAATGTTAATAGGAACCACACCACCTGTTGCCCCATGATACTAATTGAATACTTAACCTAGCTAAATTTGTTGTTTAATGAATCTAAGTAAACTTATTAATGCTCAATAAATGACTGCCCAGTACAGGGTAATTAGGAAATGCATCCAAATAAAATGTTATTTATATTGGATTGCAACTTTTTCGGGAAGTAAAATAAAAGTAAGGGCATCCCATAACTTGTAATTTTGCATCTCATATAGATTCGACCACGCTCGCTGACGGGGATTATCAACTGATCCCGGAACAAGAAGAAGTTTATTCGGAAGACCCCGGGACTCTTGTTACGGATTTCTCTGAAGCCCCGAACCAAGGTTCGGAAGAAAATATTTTGACTAACCCCAACCCCACCAGCGAAGGCAAGCCCCGGACATAACCCCTACTTTACTACTCTGCAACCTATATTATTTATATATATCTCTTTATGCATTACGTTCTTAAGAGTTGTTTGAAAACTTAGTTGCATTATTCCAGAAACCAATGTATTGAACACTAGAACTGGAGTCCGACTAGCTGCTCTGCTTATAGGACCGGTAGAAGTCGAGTGATTTCCTGTCACTCGCGCGATATAGGAATTGTAATGTTTATATTCCTGCTATCACTATAAGGATGCCGGACGGGAGTTTTATGAGGTATCATGGTCAAGATGATACCCCGTCTGTGTTGTGAAATTTGATAAGGTCGCAGCGTGTGGTAGCGGTGGCTAAGCGTTTGAAAGTACTAGCCACATGCCGTGAAATATGGTAAGCGGTAAGCCTAGTAACCGATCGGCCCGAGAAGTGGACATACCACCCACCACATGTATTTGCTTCTTTTGGTTACTTAGTTCGACGTGTAGGCATATGTGTTGCTGGGCAACCAGGAGTACGGGTTTTGTAGTCGCGCTACAGACGTACGTCCTGCACTTTTGTAGTGCATATGACCTGCAGTCGCTTGTGGTGGCACTGATCCACGAGTCGGAATGAAAGGCAAACGGTTGCTTCGGAACAACCCTGTGGTGTTCCAAGCGTGTGTGTTAGGTTTACCTTGCAAGGGTTGAATCTCGATTCAGAATCGTCCGCCTCTCACGATGTATGAGACTGCTTATCCCCTTTATCACATAGAGTAACAAGAGCAATTATGTGATTATTAAAGATGATGTTTGAGTAAAGATTCTACCATGTTTGGATAGCTATAGGTGCTTACCTAGAATGGTTAAACAACTAGAACCTGAAAGCTAAAAATTGAAAATAAGGATCTACTCTTTGTTGCTTTTCAGCTGAAAACCCTACCCAAAGCTAAAAGCCATCATGAGTCTAGTTATGGGCTAAGATATACCCAATTCCGGGTAAGTCTTGCTGAGTATTAGTATACTCAGCCTTGCTTTGTTGATTTAATTCAGGTAACCCTTCTGAGGAGCCCGCATTCATTACACCATGGCCTTACCCTTTGCCTGTGGTGGGAGGTATGTCCACTTGCCGGGCCGATTGGTTACTAGGCTTACCGCTTACCATATTTCGCGGCATGTGGCTAGTACTTTCAAAAACTTAGCCACCACTACCACACATTTCGACCTTAAAGCTTTTATCAAAACAGACAGGGTAAACTTCCAGGTCATGATACAACACATGACCCTATCCGTCATCCTTATAGTGATTGCAGAAATGTAAACATGCAACTCCTATATCGCGCGAGTGACAGGAAATCACTCGACTTCTACCGGTCCTATTAGCGGAGCAACTATTCGATAAGGACTCGGGAGCATTACATTGGATTCCTAGGATTCATGCATCTAGGGTTTCACTTCAATTCCTAGACTTAATGCAAGATATAATATAGATAGACATAGATTGCAGTGTAAATAAAGTAGTGGGATATGTCCGGGGCTTGCCTTTACTGGTGGGTCTGAAGTCAGTAAGTCAACATCTTCCGAACTTTGGTTCGGGGCTTCAGTTAATCCTTTGGTGACGTTCATTTGGTCTTCAGGAACATCCTCCGTAGACTCCGAGAAGATCTCGTAGGTACCGTTGCCGAAGTAATCGTATCTACATGCAATGCGACATTACATTCAAAGCGTGCACATAACACTACCTTACTTCACAATACAATTGCAACCTAGCATTCATATAACACACTATTCACATATCAACCGAAAGATCTGAAACTAAACTTAGATAGAGTTTTAAGAGGACATCTAATTATGATCGGCTATTTGTTGAAGATTGCAACAGAGCCGATTGGAAATAACGAGGGTTTAGCCGATGGGAGTGTGGTTGAGGGTATGTGACTGATAAGTATAGATAGCCGATCTCTCAGTCGATAAATCGACTGATAGAAGTGTGTGGATATGGATGGGGGAAACTAGGGATCGATCGGCCATATTTGACCGATACGGAAAACGACTAGAATCGGCTTGGATCGGCCGATAGTAAGAACCTTAAGATCGTGTGTGTTTCTCCGATACATCGACTCTGTGCAGTCGATATAGAACAGAACAAAAGAATTGTATCGGCAGTAGCCGATACTAGAAAGGTAACAACCGTATTAGCTAACCAGCCGATGGTAAAGTATCGACTGACAGCTGTTACACAGAAACATCCTAGACTCAAGGAAAGCGGATGCTTAGCAGCTGAACTGATAGCCAATGCTAAAGCATAGCCGCAAAGATGTTTTGGCTAAGCAGCAGACACACAAGAACTAACGGGAATCCTTATACGACAAGGAACTTAAAGAAATAGCAATCAAGACGAGGACAATGTCTTGATGGTAGGGATATGAGCTCTAGGGTGATAGGATTAACTAACTATCACACTTCTCCACTTAAAACATACACCCTATAATTTATCTTCTAGCTATAACACAAGCATACAATATAAGGCACAATAAAACATTCATTCTCTAACATTTGACCTAAACCACACATTAAAGACTTTCACTCAAGATCACAACATAAAACTTATAGGTTTTGACTTAGGGTTTCAAACGAAACTGATTTTACATTTTTATGAACTTCTTATGAAAATCTATGAAATGTAGAAGTTCATCGATTTGAAATACAGAAAGCTTTGGAAATTTTACAAGGAACATCCTAGAACTTTCTAAAACGTAGCAATCAAGTCCCTGGTCCGGGAAAAATAGATAACAGGAAGTTACTGGCGATACTCCGGCAAAGGGGTCGCCGGCATTAGAAAGATTTAGAGAATCAGGGCAAACCTTGGGGTAATTTCGAATGTGGAGGAAGAACGGGTAAAAAGTGAATTTCCGTGGCGAACAGGATCGGCGAAGAGAAAAGCTCGACGATGACGAGATCCCGTGGATGACGAAGAAGTTCGCCGGGAATTGCAGTGGGTAGAGAATGGCCGAAGAGGTAATCCCCGCGGTGATTTGCGGTCTTGCTCGGTGATCGACGAGGAATAGGAGCTGCTGGATGTCATAGACTCCTGGGACGAGACGATGGAGCCGAATGGGTTCGCTAGGTCAACTCCTCGGCGAACCACCAGGGTCCATCCGCTCACGAGCTAAACCTTCTTTTGCTCACGCACACGTGCTACTGAAACACATCTGGCACACCCGCGTAGCTTCCTGCAGGACTGCCGTGCTTGGTTGCATCGAGGTTCCTCCGAGCTCGTCACGCCTAACTGCCGCTTTCGCCCCACAACTCCTCCTTCCGACTCGCCTCGCCGTAACCGTCACCTTCGATTTGCCTCCTCTTCTTCCAACTTGCTGCCCCTCGTGCATCTCACACGCGAGCGAGCTCGTGTCCTCGACACGAGCACTCTTGCACCATCGGAGATCACCGGGGCGTAGTTAGGGTCGATGCCATCACGTTCTCGCATCTCGCGCAGAAGCCTTCCATCGCAACTCCTTCTGCGCGTGCCGTTACTCAGCACGTCGCACTCCAACACTATCTGCTCGTGCCCGTGGGTTCGTTCTGCTCTGGCCGCTCAACACCTGCCCATACCGCCAACTCCCACGCGCTACCACGCGCATGCTTGCGCCACTCGCTCGGCATCGCCCACGAACCACTCCTGTGCCGCTACCGTGCACGCCTGCTGCCTCACCCGCGTGCCTGGGCCACTTCGCGCGTCACTGCTCACTCCGGGCTGCTCGCCTCCGCCCGGGTCTCGCACCTGCTGCGCTCGCACGCGTCCTGCACGCTATTGCTCTCTCGGGGCCGCTCGCATCCAGCATATCCGTGCCGCAGCCGCACGCTGCCACACCGGTTCTCTTCTGCTCGCGTGCCGCCACGCCGCGAGCTTCGCCCCAGCGCCGCTTGGTTTGCGTGCCGCTCACGCGTTTGCTCCACGCCTCCCACACGCTCGCGTAGCACTCGCGCCAACCACAGCGAGCCCCTGTGCCGCCAGTCCTTTGCCATTCTCCTCCGTCCAAGCCCGGCGCCGTCCCCTGGTACTGTCTCCGTGCTCCAACGCCACCACGCGCCGTTGCTTGGCTCTGCTGGCGCCCGCGTGCTGTCGCCTGCGCTCGGCCCACTCCAGCCGAGCCACCCACGCGCGCTGCTCTGCCGCTCACCTCCCGCGACGCCTGCGCCGCGCATCACCTGCTCCCGCGCGTCAACGCGCCGAGCCGCCCGCGGCAGCTGGGCCACCATGCGCCGCGCGTCGCCCTGGCTCCGCTCGGGGCCGGCCGCCTGCGCACGCCCGCGAGCCGCCCGCCGCTCGGCTCCTGCCGAGCCGCGCCGCCGGCGCCGCGCTCCGCCCGAGCGCCTGCGCCGGGCCCGCGCTGCTTCGCCCGCGAGCCACCGCCTGGGCCGCGCCTCTCCGCACCTGGGTCCGCCGCTCGCCCAGATGCCCGCGCCATGAGCCGCGCCCGCTGGCTTCCAGCACTCCGCCGCCGCGCCACGCGCTCGCCCGGGCCCGCCACTCCGTGCGCCTGCGCGCCGCTGGGCCCTGCTCCGCGCTGGCTCGCCCGGCCTGCTCCTGTGGCGCCGCCCGAGCTACCCCTGCCCGCTTTGCTCGCCGTGTGCCGCTGCCGTGGCTGCCCGAGCCGCTCGGGCCCCTGGCTGACGGATTCCCAATGCCCGTGAGTGGAAGAGGAAGCTAACGGGAAGAACAGGGAGAGAAAGAGGAAGAAAAGAAACGTTTTGGTGCTGCTGCCTGCTTGTGCTGAGGAGAGGGAGGGGAGGGGAAAAGGAAATTGGGCAGAGCTACCGCCGGTGGGAAACAAAAAGAAAGGAGGTGTCAGGATAAGAAACAGAGGAGAAGGATGAACAGATTTCCCCAAGGACCTTTGCGTGAATACAGAAAACTACAAGGGCCTGTCTGTAAAACAAAATTTCCCGTTGATTTAAAATCCGAATGAAGAAATGCCCAAAACGAAAGTTGGAGAGTTTTTCAAACTCTACAACATTGCTTTAGGGTTCAAATTCAAAAACTCAAATCTTACATTTTTACACGTGAACTTTTGAATAAAAGTCGGATTTGAATTGCTTTTGTCCTAAAAGTGTAATTTTATAAAATTCAGAACTTAAATGCAAGTATTTATGATATGTCATAATGACGGGATAGACTCGTCATTATGGTTGGATAGACATGTCCTGATGACTTCCACTTTTTACACTTTAGTCCTGAGTAATTTTTGGAAGTTACTTTTGTAATTCAAATACTTGTATAAAAGGAAACAAAATTACATAAATACCCTTATTTTCACCACTTTACCCAAAATTTTTACACACTTCAATATACACGTTTCCAATGAAACTTTTGGATAAATAAATATATATATATATATATATATTTTTACAAGACATTAAGTAAGAAAAATATATTTCACCTATTTTGAAATTACCCTTATCCAGGTACATTTTGCAGAAACAACCCTAAGTTTTTCTGTAATTGCAAAAATACCCTTTTTACTTGCACTTTAAACTTTCAAAAATTTCACATAAACACACATAAACTTTATACAAACAAACACATATTTCACACTAACAAAATATATGTCTAGCATTACAAATACACGAACTGTCACAGTCTGCATCAAGGCCGTGCCTTCCGTTGCCTTCTCCTCGACGGCCTCCGACATCCTCCACGCACGGCCCCACTGCTCCCGTGCGAATCCGCCCGCAGCCACCGCACTGCAGCTCTTCCCGCACCGCACGCGACCTCCCTGCACACCGACCCGGTCGCGGCCTGAGCTCGCCCAGCGGGGACATCGCCATGCGCTGCACGTCGCCGCCCTGCACGCCGTCGCCCTGCACGTCGTTGCCCTGCACGTCGTCACTCCACGCCGCCAGCACCGCGGCTCCTCCCGCGCACACGCACCTGTGCGCCGTCGCCACCGGCCCACGGGGAAGGGAGCCCTGGGCGCCGCCAGGTCCCGCGTGCCGCTCGGCCACCTCGCAGGCTCGGTGCCGGACCACCCCAGCTCCTTCACGCGCGAGGCCCTGTTTGGGACCACGCCGAGCCGCAGCTCCCACGCCACCGGCCCGCTCCAGCGCGCCTGCGCCGCGCGCTGCTCCCACGCCGCCAGCGCCAGTCCCGCGCCCGCGCTTGCGCCACCTGAGCCGCGCCGAGTCGCAGCCACCCGCCCGGCGCCCTGCGCCGCCCACGCCTGCGCCGCGTGGAGGAGAAAAAGGGGCGGCCGGGGTGGAGATAAGATTGGAGGCGAGGGAGAGAGAAAGATGGACGCCGACGGTGGGAAAAAGAAAGGGTGCCAGAGAGAAGAAAAACAGAGAGGAGAAGGAGAAATGGAATTCTCCCAAGGACTTATGCGCAAATCTAGAAAATTGCAGGAACCTTTCTGTAAAGCATAAATTTCACATTAATTTAAAACCCTAATGAAGAAATGCCTAAAATGAAAGTTGGAGAGTTTTTCAAACTCTACAACATTGCTTTAGGGCCCAAGTTCAAAAACTCAAAACTTATATCTTTACATGTGAAATTTTGAACAAAGGTTGGATTTGAATTACTTTTGTCCTAAAGAGTATAACTTCATAATATTTAGGACCTAAATGCAAGCATTTATGACATGTCATGATGATGGGATAGACACGTCATAATGATTGGATAGACATGTCATGATGACTTGCACCTTTTACACTTTAGTCCTGAGTAACTTTGAGAGTTACTTTTGTAATTCAACTATTTACATAAAAGGACTTGTACTTTTGTAAAATTACATAAATACCCTTATTTTCACAACTTTACCCAAAATTTTTACACACTTCATTACATATATTTCAAATGCAACTTTCGGATAAGTATATATTTTTTTACAGGGGATAAAGTAAGAAAAACATATTTGCAAAACCACCCTTCACTTATTTTTAATTTACCTCCTATCCAATTACATTTTGCAAAAACAACCCTAGTTTTTCCATAATTACAAAAATACCCCCTTTCACTTGCACTTTAAATTTTCAAAAGCTTTACATAAACATACACAAGCTTTACACTAACAAGCACATACTTTACACTAACAAAATATATGTCTAGCTTACGAGTACATGAACTGTCACAGCCTTCCCCCCTAAAAAGAATCTCGTCCCGAGATTCAGGACGAAAGACTCTTAATGGGAGAGAAGAAAATCACCCATCAAAAGTGGCAGGAAACAATCACACCAGAGAAGATTGATGTTGATGGTAAAAGCCGTTAGAGTATGACGAGATGAGTATAACAAAAGCATGGATAGATTGTACATAGATGAGTATGACGAAAGAAGAGAGAGAAAGGTGATCAAGTTCTCATAGAGTTGATATCACAACATGAGGACGATAAATGTCGGCGACATTCATCACAAAACTTATGGATAGCAAGTGAGGGTAGTACGAGAGATTGATAAGTGATGTTTGAAACACCCCTGCTTAGAGTTTATTACCTGAGTGATTTGGATGATGTTGATTGCAAAACATGCCTATTTATACCGATGCAATCAAGGGATAATGACAAAATGTTCTAACTTAGAGTGCAATGCTCAATATATAACCATGAAATGTATGATTGCAATGATGATGCAACACGAGAATAGAGGATTCCATGCACGACCGAAATGGTGCATCTGACACAATGCAATTACCATGATGCAATGTTTACATCATGATGCAAGGATGACGATGCTTGCGATGTATGCACATAAAAAAATGCATAGAGTATGATGCATACCGTCATGAATTGATGATGTACATGACTCGCACCTTGCAACTGTTTTCTCGTAACTAACACCTGGGTAGTTCTATATCCTTGAGCGAGGATCAAAAGTTAGGACACTAGTAAGGTTGCATAAAAAGAGAATGCAGTGAGTTACGTCACATATACCTAGGCACTAGTGCGCTCCTAATGGCTCAATCATGTGGCTGCAGCGCACATGAGGCCTTAGGTTCCGACACGGCATCATGGTCATGTGATTAAACACCACCACAATAGAGGAATAACAACCCTGTAGTGCCAACAGCAACAAGATAGATTTAGGAAACCGAAGACAACCCGAAGTTGTACTGGATGCACACCCGTTAGTTAGTCTACGGATTTTCGATGACGATGCAACACCATGCACTGACCAAAGATGGTATATGTTATGATGCATGACTTTTGCCAGGAGAATTGTATTCAAAAAGTAATTATTTTCATAAATCTTTTTAATTTATCCAAAATCATCTGAGCAAAAATTGAAGGTGCAACTTTCAGATGTTGTAACCAGAATAGCCAACCATATAAGGTACAACATCAGGAGAGGATGGATGGATCACTGAATGATGGATTGAAGGGTTTGCTGACAATTATCAAGGTTTAACCATCAAAGGAAAAGCTCAGTGCTTCTGCCGAAATAGATTCAAAGCAAGATCAAGGGTTTTGATTTAGCTGTCAAGCTAAGATCGGCAACAAGGTCCAAACATGGCTCAACCCACTTGATTCACAAAAGACCTTCTCAACTCCAGGTTAGCCTAGCAGATTACGTTGGCTCCTACCACACAAAGTCTAGACGGCATTCAGATACAAGCAACATATTTTAGTACAATAACATAACAAGCAAGGCAATCAAATTAATCCAAGATGACATGATGCATGCACGTTCTACACATCCTCACAAACAAAAATAACTGCCAAGTAACCTTGGTCTTATGTGGTTAGTTACGGTGGCACAATATAAATACGTCTCTCCCTATAATATCTAGTCGATAATCCTACCCGTTCAGAACCTATCGAATCATGGTTAGCATACCTGCAGAAAACCACAAGATATAAATACCAAACCTTTCATGCCAACATATCATGAAAGTGTCCCCAAACATTACTGTTCACTATAGAAACAGCATCTGTACAATTACCGCCATACAGACGACGTTAACATACGTTATCGAAACAACGTATTCATGGGGTACCGCAAAATGCGGAGGTATTGCTGTTCATACCCCGTACCTAACTATGTACTCCCAATGTAGTCAACCGAAGTTGGTACATTGGTAGCATCTCAAGTAGGCCACTGCTTGAGAAACAGCCTTCGGTTCGCATCACCGACAGGAAGGCTAACTATCCAGTTAGCTGAGGATCCTTACCTTCTTACCTCATCATCAAAGGTGTCGTTATAGAATGTAAAGTTGGGGTTGTGCATGAATTTAAGTTTTGACAGAAAAGTAATGCTGGTAGTTAGGGTTATATATATATATATTATAGCCACCTCTAATTCCCTTAATAAGCATAACCCTAGGGCTTTACGTACTAAGTACAATCTTTAACGAATCCAACGCGGCTTTGCCAAACATTTTGTTGGTCAAATTTTTATACTGAAATCATTTTTAAGGTAAAATGTATCTCCAAAGTAACCTTATAGCTCTGATACCAGCTGTAGCAGAACCAACCTGAATTACACTGGCTCAAGTACGCAAGTCCACTCTCAAGGGCTCCAACGTACTTCAAACGGTGTAATCCCTTGGCCTGTCGGGTAACATCCCGATAAACCACCGATATAGGATCAAATAAGGTTACCTCACACGAAGGTGAGTCCAGAGATACAGTCACCATCATATTTTACATCACAGGGAATTACATTACAAGAGTTTCCAAAAAGTAGTACGAAGTTCCAAATTTAGAAAAATTGTTACAACTGTTAAAGTTATGGTTTTTGGCAGCGGAAAAACAAACGCGACGATTTACCACACGTCGTCAAGATGGATGTCATGCTAAGCCCAGGCACGACATCACTCGGTATCATCAGTGTTGGCCGGGGACGGATCCCATTCCACGGACCAACCATGTGGGAAAGCACAGGGCCAAAGCAGGGGAAGAGTAGGGTCTTCAAAGACTTTACCTGAAAAACATATAACTAGCAGGCTGAGTATACTAATACTCAGCAAGGCTTACCCGAGATTAGGGTATACTTAGCCCATAATTAGACTCAAGAACGCATTATAAAGGTTCTGGGTTTATTTTCAGCTGAAAAGCAACAAAGAGTATGAACTATTTTCAAATTTTAGCTTTCACATTCTAGTTGATTATCCATTCTAGGTTAGCACCTACACTAAGCAAGCAAGGTAGAGATTATCATCCATCAAGATTGTTCCATCATTAGTTACACTTCTTACTCTATGTGGCAAAAGGAATAAGCAGTCTCAATCTTCGTGAGAAGCGGACGATTCTGAATCGAATTCCACCTTGCAAGGTAAACCTAACTCACACGCTTGGAACACCAACAGGTTGTTCCGAAGCAACCGTTTCCCTCATATTCCGGGTTATGGATCAGGGCCACCACAAACGACTGCAGGACCGTACGCACACCAATTGTGCAGGACATACGTCTGCAGCGCAACTACATGATCACGTATTCCTGTCTGCCTTGCAGAACGTACTCCCACACGTCGGTGCGTGTGAACATAAAATAAAGATCGAGTGGTGGAGACATGTCCATTTGCCGGGCCATTCAGGTACTAGGCTTACCGCTTACCATATTTCGCGACATGTGGCTAGTACTTTCAAACGCTTAGCCACCACTACCACATACTGCGACCTTATCAAATTTTAGCAACACAGACGGGGTAAATTTCCAGGTCATGTTACTGCACATGACCCCGTCCATGATCCTTATAGTGATTGCGAAATGGTAAACATTCAACTCCTATATCGCGCGAGTGAGAGGAAATCACCCGACTTCTACCGGTCCTATTAGCAGAGCATCTATGCGATAAGGACTCAGGTACAGTACACTGGTTCCTAGGATTCATGCATCTAGGGTTCCATTTCAATTCCTAGACTTAATGTAAGATGGAATATATAAGTATAAGATTGCATAATGTAGCAATTTGAAATACTAGGTTATGCACCAGGGCTTGCCTTTACTGGTGGGGCTGAAGTCAGGGATGTTAGTATTATTATCTTCCGAACTTGGTTCGGGGCTTCAGATAATCCCTTGGTGATGTTCACTTGGTCTTCAGAAATATCCTCTGTTTACTCCTGGGAGATCTGGTAGGTACCATCTACGGAAGTAGTCGTATCTACATGCAATGCAACATTACATTCAAAGTGTGCACATAAAACTATCTTAATTCACGATAAAAGTTGCAATCCAACACTCATTTAACATACAATCAAAAGGATCAGAAACTAGCTTGGGTAGAGCTTTAGCTGGACAACTAATTAAGATGGACTACTTGTTGAAGATTACAACAAAGTTGATTGGAAACAACAGGGGTTTAGTCGATAGAATTGGTAAAGAAGGGAATTCTCTATACAGTTTTAGGAAATCTGCTGATTTCTATTCGGAAGAGAAATCGGCAGGAACGGTCTCTGTATATAAGCAGAAGAGGTTAGCCGATTTGAGTTCACCTGGGGTCAAATCGGCTGGTATTGGTAGGAATGTTAAAGGTACAGTACTCCAAGGATAGAACAAGGAAGGATCTTGCCGATTGGATTATCAGCATGTCTTTGGTCTATCTAATTGGTTGGTGCATTGGTCATGGCCTTAACCGATGAGGATGCATCAGGTTTAGCTGATTGATGTGCTTTGGTCGTGCCTAACAGAGGCGTGTCTACTGTGTTAGCTTACTGATCTAGGGTTGTGTACTTTGGCCTGGGTAGCGATTTGTATCCTTAATGTTCCCCTATATTTACTGGGGCATATCAGCCGTGTAGCTGATTGTCCTACAATGCACTGACTGCCTAACTGAGACGTGCCTAAGTGCTATCCTAGGTAACTAGGTGTGGTTGTATCGGCTTGATTACGTCAGCACAACAATTGAGTGACGCACAGCCGATGGGGTTATCTAAGTTAGACCTGTTACAAGAACTAGGTGTAGCAGAACACTAATATTGGACTAGGCTGATGAGACCACAAGTGCGGAATTAGACTAAAGAGGATGTGGCTGATAGGTTTGTGCCGATGGGGATATGTTTTACAGATGTGCAGCCGATTGGGGTGTGGTTGAGGGTATGTGACCGATAGATATATAGCCGATTTCTTAGCTGATAAATCGGCTGATAGAAGTGTATGGATCAGGATGGGAAAACTAAGGATTGATCGGCCATATTTGACCGATATGGAAAACAACTAAAATCAGCTTGGATCGGTCGATAGCAAGAATCCTAAGATCGTGTGTGCATCTCCGATACATCGACTATGTGCAGCCGATGTAGGACAGAACAAAAGAATTGTATCGGCAGTAGCCAATATTAGAAGGGTAACAACCGGATCGGCTAATCAGCCGATGGTAGAAGCATCTCAAAAGAAATGCATCGGCTGACAGCTGTTACGTAGAAACATCATAGACTCAATTGAAACGGATGCTTAGCGGTTGAGCTAATAGCCGACGCTGAAGCTTAGCTGCAGAGATGTATTAGCTAAGCAGCAGATACACATGAACCAACAAGGATCCTTATACGAAAAGGACCTTAAGGAGACTGCAATCAAAACAAGGATAATGTCTTGATGGCAGGGATATGAGCACTCGTGTGATAGGATTAACTAAATATCACACATCTCCACTTGAGACATACATCCTATGATTTACCTTTCAACTACAACACATGCATATCACATAGGGTACAAACAAAGCATTCATTTCCTAATATTTAACCTAGACCACAAATCAAAGACTTTCAACTCAAGATCATAACATAAAACTTGTAGATTTTGACCTAAGGATTCAAACAAAACTGATTTTGTATTTTTATGAACTTCTTACGAATTTCTATGGAAAGTAGAAGTTTCACTGATTTGAAATAAAGAAGGCTCTGGAAATTTTATAGAGAACACCCTAGAACTTTCTAAATCGAAGCAATTAAGTCCCTGGTCAGGGAAAACAGAGAATAGGAAGAAGACGACGATGTTCTGGCAAAGGGGTAGCCGGTATTAGGAAGATTCAGTGGTTCAGGGCAAACCTTGGGGTAGCTTTTGTTGTGGAGGAGAACGGGTGGAAAGTGAATTGCCGCGATGAACAGGATCGGCGATGAAAAGAGCTCGACGGTGACGAGGTTCCGTGGGTGACGAAGAAGCTTGCTAGGGGATTGTAGTGGGTGGAGAATGGCCGGAGGGGTATTCCTCACGGTGACCTGTGGTGGCGGTAGTCAGCTTTGCCACGGCAATGATGTTCCGGCATACAGGGATCGAAGAGGCTCGATGGGGGTCCAGCAGTTTCTTCGAGGTGTTGTGGTCTTGCTCGGGCGATCGACGAGGAATAGGAGCTGCTGGATGTCGTAGATTTTTGGGAGAAGCCGATAGGGCCGGATTGGTTCGCTATGCTGATTCCTTCGCGAACCATAGGGTTCTCCTGCTCACGGGCTGAGCCTCCTCTTCTCACGCGCGTGTGCTGCAACCGCCCTCTCCTCCTGCTGTGACGCCATCAGGGCCGGTCTACCAGCACCGCTGGTCTTGCGCTGCGCGTCGAACCCGCGCTGCGTTGCTCCTGCCTCGTCCTCCGCATGAATAAAGGGAGCTCGCCGTGCCTGGCTACACCTAGCTCCTTCGAGCTCGACGCACCCAGTCGCCGCCTTCACTTCGCCGCCTCTCCTTCCGGCTCACCGCGTCAAAACCCCCCCTCCGCCTCCGCGAGGGCCGTGGTCTGTCTGCATCAAGGCCGTGCCTTCCGTTGCCTTCTCCTCGACGGCCTCCGACGTCCTCCACACGCGGCCCCACTGCTCCCATGCGAATCTGCCCGCAGCCGCCGCACTGCAGCTCTTCCCGCACCACATGTGACCTCCCTGCACACCGACCCGGTCGCGGCCTGAGCTCGCCCAGCGGGGACACTGCCATGCGCTGCACGTCGCCGCCCAGCGCGCCGTCGCCCTGCATGCCGTTGCCCAACACGTCATCACTCCAGCGCCGCCAGCGCCGCGGCTCCTCCCGTGCACACGCACCTGCGCGCCGTCGCCACCGGCCCATGGGGAAGGGAGCCCTGGGCGCCGCCAGGTCCCGCGTGCCGCTCGACCACCTCGCAGGCTCGGTTCCGGACCACCCCAGCTCCTTCACGCGTGAGGCCCCGCTCCCGCGCCACCGGCCCGCTCCAGCGCGCCGTCGCCGCGTGCTGCTCCCACACCGCCAGCGCCACGCGCTGCGCCCCCGCGCCACCTGCACGCCGCCATCGCCCGTGCCGCGCCGTCGCCTGCGCCGCGCCCGCGCTTGCGCCGCCCGAGCCGCGATGCACCGCGCCGGCTCACGCGCGCCTGCATTGCTGTCGCCCGCCGCCCAGCGCCTGCGCCGCCTAAGCCGCGCCGAGCCGCAGCCGCCCGCCCGACGCCCTGCGCCGCCCACGCCTGCGCCGCGTGGAGGAGAAAAAGGGGCGGTCGGGGTGGAGATAAGATTGGAGGCGAGGGAGAGAGAAAGAAGGATGCTGACGGTGGGAAAAAGAAAGGGTGCCAGAGAGAAGAAAAACAGAGAGGAGAAGGAGAAATGGAATTCACCCAAGGACTTATGCGCAAATCTAGAAAATTGCAGGGACCTTTCTGTAAAGCATAAATTTCACATTAATTTAAAACCCTAATGAAGAAATGCCTAAAACGAAAGTTGGAGAGTTTTTCAAACTCTACAACATTGCTTTAGGGCCCAAGTTCAAAAACTCAAAACTTATATCTTTACATGTGAAATTTTGAACAAAGGTTGGATTTGAATTACTTTTGTCCTAAAGAGTATAACTTCATAATATTTAGGACCTAAATGCAAGCATTTATGACATGTCATGATGATGGGATAGACACGTCATAATGATTGGATAGACATGTCATGATGACTTGCACCTTTTACACTTTAGTCCTGAGTAACTTTGAGAGTTACTTTTGTAATTCAACTATTTACATAAAAGGACTCGTACTTTTGTAAAATTACATAAATACCCTTATTTTCACAACTTTACCCAAAATTTTTACACACTTCAACACATATATTTCAAATGCAACTTTTGGATAAATATATATATTTTTTACAGGGGATAAAGTAAGAAAAATATATTTGCAAAACCACCCTCCACTTATTTTGAAGTTACCTCCTATCCAATTACATTTTGCAAAAACAACCCTAGTTTTTCCATAATTACAAAAATACCCCTTTCACTTGCACTTTAAATTTTCAAAAGCTTTACATAAACATACACAAGCTTTACACTAACAAGCACATACTTCACACTAACAAAATATATGTCTAGCTTACAAGTACATGAACTGTCACATGCCGGTCGCGGTCGGCGTAGAGCGTGGCGTTGGCGATGCACTCGGCCTCTGCGTCGAGCCGCCCGCTCCCGCAGCACGCGGCCTGCCGGGGTGCGGCGGTGCCAGGCCAGAAGGGCAGCGGCGCTGGGCTGCTGGCGCAGGCTCGTAGGGAGCACGGAGTAGAGGAGCGGCAGGGGGCAGGGGGAAAAAATTAGGAATGAGGTTAGGGTTTGAGCTGGGCCAGTTGGGCTTCTTTTTTTGATGGGCTCCTAGCAGGCTGCGGGGTTATTCGGGTATGCGGGTAAACGGGGATAGGTACTTAGTTCCCATACCCGCACCCGCTGTACCCGATGGGTATGACTTCTTCCCCATTTACATATCTGTGGGTACAAAGTGTTACCCAAATCCGGCCCCTAATATGGTTTTTACCCGTCGGGTTATGGGTAACGTGTACCCGTTGACATCTTGACTGGAGATCCAACTGTCGCGCATGTGCTCTAGTGATCAGTCCTTGCATTGTATGCAAAGGAGAGATGTCCTCATCAGCTAAGCCCGTGTCTACGAGAGCCGATGATAGCTCCGCTGAAGGAGTTTGTAGATTGTTTTGCCTAGGATTACACGGAGATGCCTGGTTGGACAGGAGCATCATCGAACATCGGCTCCCTCTCAAGAAGGGATTTTGGCCGTTTTAGCATCGAGCGCGACAAATGAAGGCTGAAGTTCTAGAAGAAGTCAAGAAAGAGGTGGAGAAAATTCTTGAAGCAGGATTCATCAGGCCGTGTAGGTATGCTGAGTGGATTTCAAGTGCTGTACCTATGCAAAAGAAGGATGGCCGATGGCGAGTCTGCATGGACTTCAGAGACCTTAACAGAGCTACACCGAAGGACAAATATCTGATGCCTGTCGCGGAGACATTGATCAACACAGCTGCTGGTCACAAGATTTTGAGTTTCATGGACGGCAACACTGGCTATAACCAAATTTTCATGGCTCCAGAGGATATACACAAGATCGCGTTCAGAGTACCCGAGGTAGTAGGATTGTTCGAGTATGTGATCATGACCTTCGGGTTGAAGAATGCCAGCGCCACGTATCAACGTGCCATGAATTACATCTTTCATGATCTGATCGGCAAGGTGGTGGAGATATACATTGACGACGTCGTGGTTAAATCTGCATCAGTTGAGGGACACTTAGAAGATGTATGGCAAGTTCTACAACGAACCAGAAGGTTCAGGCTTAAGATGAATCCGAAGAAGTGCGCTTTCGGCGTATCGGCCGGTCAGTTCCTGGGTTTCTTGGTTCATGAAAAAGGAATTGAGATTGGCCTAAAGAGTCAGGAAGCTGTGAAAACAATGGTGCCACCTACTACAAAGAAGGAGCTCCAGCAGCTTATCGGCAAGATCAACTTTGTTAGAAGGTTTATTTCCAATCTCTCCGGGCGGATTGAGCCTTTTATGGAGTTGGTGAAGATTAAAGCCTGTGACGAGTTTCGCTGGGGTGCAGAGCAACAATGGGCATTTGAAGAGATCAAAGAATATTTGTCAAAACCACCCGTGTTAGTTCCACCCTAGCACGATAAACCATTCTACATTTATTTATCAGTAGGGGACACCTCCATCGCTTCGATGGTGATACAAGTGCATGACGGCAAGGAGAGGATTGTGTTCTACCTCAGTAGAAGGATGCTAGATGCGGAAACCAGGCACCCTGAGATTGAAAAGTTATGCCTTTATTTGTTCTTTACCTGTACAAAGCTTCATCATATCTTGCTATCTGCCGAAATGATTGTCATCTGCAAATCGGATGTTATCAAGCACATGCTATCGGCTCCTGTGTTGAAAGGCTGACTCGGAAGGTGGATGTTTGCACTATTAGAGTTCGATATCCGGTACCAACCCACAAAGGCAGTCAAAGGGCAAGCGCTAGTAGATCTTATTGCAGAAAGGATCAATACTGACATACAAGCACTCTTCGTGCGCGCATGGGCCATGTACTTCGACGGATCGACTTGTGGGGATAGATGTGGTATAGGTATCCTACTCGTGTCACCTCAGGGGGCAGCATATTCTTTTTCAATCAGGTTGCCTACCCCTTGCACCAACAATTTAGCAGAATATGAAGCGGTACGTAAGGGTATGGAATTACTTCTCAAGGTCGGAGCGGAAGCAGTAGAAATTTTTGGGGATTCAAAGCTGGTAATTTCTCAGCTTACAGAAGAATACAGGTGCGAGAGCGAGTCGCTTCTCCCTTTATGGGAACAATGTCAGGAGCTAATGGCCCAATTTAGGTACATAAATTTCTATTGGATACCAAGGATACAAAATTCAGAGGCCAATGATCTTGCACAGATGGCTTCGGGATACAAGGCTGTGGCAGATGGAGCCGATTTTCAGGTACACCTGCTGGAACAAGGAGACTGGAGAGCTGATATCTTTAATTACTTAAAGGATCTGGCTCGGGGGGCACCTAAGAGGATATGTTACAAGGTCATGTAGTACGTCCTAATAGGGGACGATATGTTCTACAGGACTTTAGAAGGATTGTTGCTCAAATGCTTGGGGCCGATTGGATCGAATCGGCTCTTACACGAGGTACACGAAGGCACTTGTGGGACTCACCAATCGGCTCAGAAGATGAAGTGGCTGATTAGGCGATCGGGGTATTACTGGCCCACCATGCTTGAAGATTGTTTCAAATATTATAAAGGATGTCAGGCATGTCAGAGGTTTGGAAAGATACAGATGGTACTAGCATCAGTAATGAACCCTATCGTCAAACCCTAGCCATTCAGAGGTTGGCGTATGGACATGATCGGCAAAATTAATCCTCCATCTAGCAAAGGCCACCAGTTCATTTTGGCCATCACGGACTATTTCACCAAGTGGGTGGAGGCCATCCCTATGAAGTCAGTGGCATCGAAGGATGTCATTGTTTGTTAAAGAACATGTCATTCATAGGTTCGGGATTCCTCGAACCATCACAACAAATGGAGGGTCGGTCTTCATATCAGAGGAGTTCAAAAAATTCGCTACTGACATGGGCATCAAGCTGATCAGGTCATCTCCATACTATGCCCAAGCAAATGGACAAGCTGAAGCGTCCAATCAGAGCCTTATCAAGTTGATCAAGAGAAAGATCGATGAGCATCCTAGGCGTTGGCATGAAGTCTTATCAGAGGCATTGTGGGCATACCGTGTTTCGTGCCACGGAGCAACAAAAACTTCACCTTATCACCTGGTGTATGGGCAGGAGGCTGTATTACCGTGGGAGATTACGGCCGGCTCGAGACGCGTAGAGTTCCAAAATGACCTAATAGCTGAAGAATATGTTGCTCTGATGAACAACAACATTGAGGACCTTACAGAGCTTAGACTTTGGTCGCTTGAGAAGATCGAAGAAAATAAGGCCAAGGTAGCCCGCGCGTACAACAAGAAAGTCAAGCCAAAAGAATTCCAAGTTGGAGATCTGGTTTGGGAAGTGGTGTTACCATTGGGGACTAAGGATGCAGCGTATGGCAAATGGTCTCCAAATTGGCATGGGCCGTATAGAGTTGATTATGTCCTACCTGGGAACGCATATATGCATGAGGAGTTAGACGGCGTCAAGTTTTCGGTGGCTGTCAATGGTCAACATCTCAAGAAATATGTCCCAAGTATGTGGGATGATGGGCAATAAAGCTGATGCTACGCATCAGGCTGTGAGCCGATATGTTTAGCTGGCCCGTACAAGTAAAAGCCGATGTTACGCATCAGGCTGCACACAAGAAAAGGGGCCGATACATTCAGTCGGCCCGTAAAAAAATATTTTGTACACAACACACTGAGTTGGTCAAATAGCCGATGCATAACCATCGACTTTAGAAGTGTAATTGGAATACATGAAAGTTCTGGGTGACAACGGGATACATGAGACGAATACAAAGTGTTCTACTGAAGAAATTCATCTATGGCCGTGATAGCATCAAGACGGACGCGATCGGCTTCTACGATCACTGCCTCATCATCATTGTCCTCGCCTAACACTATCTGCCAACTCAAAACACTCAACTCTATGAGTTCTGTCTTCAGCTAGGCAGTCAGATTCTCTGCTTCTTGTTGGGAGCGGGCTATGAGGTCCTTCTCATCCTGGATGCACTGCTCGGTTGCCCGGACTTTTGCCTTGAGGTCTTCCAACTCCCTCTCCAAAGATTGAAGTCCTTGGGAATGTGCAGAAGTTTCAGCTTTAACATCGAGCCATCTTCTTCTTGTTGAGCACTGAGCACCTCTCGGCAATATCGGCTTTTAAAGGGGCTTGTGAGCGACGGGCTTCAATCCTTTGCCGAGCCTTTTCTACCTTCGCCCAAAAGAAGGGAAGATGTCCGGTTGTCCAGAGTTTGAGTTGAAGGATTTCTGGGAGTTGGGGCTTGATCTCCTCAAGAATTTGCCTCACTTCATCGGAGTCTTGGACCAAAGTATCAATTGGAGCTGAGAGCAGGTCCTTTGTACGGAGAAGTTGGCTGGTGACACCAGTCGGCTGTGGTTGATGATCATCTGCTTTGAGTATGGCCGAGCCGATGGATGCAAGGTCAAACAAGAGCAGCTCCGAGAGGTTCAAGCCCTGAAGGAAGGTAGAAAATTAGTACGATACAGGGAAAGGAAGATGCAAATAGCTTAGAAATATAACGCACCTTTTCTTGACAAGGATTGATAGCCGACGAGGTGACAATCGGCTCCTACAGATCCTGAAGGTTGACCAAAGTATCAACTGTCATTGCAAGATTCTCTAGAGTTTCTAGGATCGGATCCTGGAGGTTGATCAAGGTGTCGACTGTCATCGCAGGATTCTTTGGAGCCTTTAGGATTGGATTTTCTTGGAGCTTGCTCTTCCCCAGAGGAAATATCCACGATATCAGCCTGCAAGCAAGGAAAAAGCAATTCAGTCGAAGTGTACCTGTTTAGAAGACCAATTCTAAAGGAACAATCCGAACCTAGTTGACGTTGCGAGCTTCTTGATCGATAGAAGATGGTTCGTCCTCCTTCCGAATCTTCCTAACAATCATCTTCCTCGCCTTAATCTGGGCTTGGGGGGCAGCAACGTCGGAGACTCGTTTTCGCTTGGAGGCTGATTTTGTAGAATCAGGCTGGATCCGCATTATGACCTTCGACGGGGGAGGTGCGTCCTTGCCAAAGAGGACTACAGGAGCAACCGATGAGAAGTTGAAAGTGGAGCCATCATCGTTCTTAGGCTCCGGACCATCCTCCTGCTGCAGAGAAAATAAGCGGAATTAGAGAAGGGGTCAAGTAGAATCATGAAGAAGTACTAAACTGATAGTGATACCTCTTCCTCAGGGGCTTCATACTTAGCGTTAATCTGCTGCAACATTGGCCCCAAGGCTTTCCAAAAGATGTGAGTCTTCCACATTGACCACCAATTCTCGAAGCCAATGGCTGAAAAGGTAAAAGATAAGTCAACGGGGATTAGGTTGTGAAGATCAGTGAACAGGTTATAGCATCTTTGGCTGGTGAGAATATCGGGCAGATCGGCTCTACTTATTCTCAGATGATGAAGGAAGAAGTGGGGAGGAACTTGCCCAAGACCAAATTGCCGGGCTGCTACGATCGGCTGGTAAGATTCATAGCCTGGTTTGATGATTCCGTTGGAGGTGCTCATGCTGACAGGAAGGAAGAAAGGACGGATCATGATGGAGTACAAATGCCGAGTGCTTTCATCATCGGCAAAGTCATCCAATCTAAAGGCGCTTGGATTTTCAAAGATTTCAGAATCTGTGTAAGGAAGGTAGATCGGATTGCTCAAACCTTGGTAGAATACTCTAAACCAGCTTGAGGCATCTGTGGGGTTTAACTTGCTACCAGGAAGACTGTACAAAGCTTGGCTGAAGCTGGTACATTTGATGCGTCTCCCACTCTGATGTGGGAAGGAATTATCGGCCAGAACAGGGAAGTTTGGTATGTGGTTCTGAAAATACAAGTGAGCCCATAACTGAATAAACCACTAGGGACCACCAGCTCTAAGTTTCTTTTGGGAGAGCAAGCTTGAAGGCATCAGGTGAAGATATCTATAAACTTCCCCAAGAAACAGTTTGCCAAGGCCAATATTGTTACCTTTGGCCAGTTCATATGCTAGAGAAAGATAGTTTTTGGTTGGAGCAAGGGAAGGACCGCAAAATATGAAGTGTTCCAATCAGAGGTTCAGAAAGGCCGTATGTTCTTTCTCAGTTATGAGGCCTTTGGTTTTGATGTACTGGTTCAGGTAGGCACCCCAATTTGTGCATTCTGTTTTAGAGGACAACCTATAGGGGACCTCAGGCATTCTGTAAGCAGAGGGGCTAGACGATGAAATATCTAAACCAGTAATCATTACCACATCTATGAGGGTTGGAGTCATCGGCCCATGGCCAAATAAGAAGCAGATCAGGGCATCAGACCAAAAATAGCTGATGGTTTTCAGAAGGTTTTCATTCTTCTCGAGGGGGGACAATGATAGAGACAGAGCGTCGGCTATTCCTATGGTTTCCCATGTGGGCTGGTAGGCTTTTGCTACTCTATTATACCAAGATACCTAGCCCTCAGGAGGATTTGACCAGGCACGCAGGCTGTCGGCCCAGGAATCTAAGTCTATATCTTGGCTTGCTAATGGGATTCGATTGGCCTCACAAGAAATCAAATCTGTTGGACGCTCATAAGAACGAGGCCCAAGACAAAAGGAATTGGGGAAAGAAGGATGCAGCAGAAGGATGTCTGAAACCTAAAGAATCAATAAGAGCCAAATAACAGGAAAGGATAATTTAATGCTTCAAGGGTTCAAATAATTACTTCATTAAATTAGCGAAAGGTCGGGGTTTTACGTTCAGACCAAGGATGCCCGCATCGGCATTTGAGGGTTCTGCCATTTGAAGCTCCAATGGTGATTGAAGGCTCAAGATTGGATCTAGGGTTTGCTTTGCGAGTCTTGAGTTCGCGTTCTGAGGCTTTGATCTGGGCTTTGCGATTGGATTTGTGAGCAGGGGTATTGGAGCGCAACTTGGATTCGGGGAACCTGTGTAGATCTATTTCGGGAAAGTTCTAGATTTAAGCGGAAGATGGAATTGGTTCAGGGATCGACTCAGATTCGGATCGGCACTTTGAGAGAAAGGTTTGATGCGTTGCCATCAGCTCCCGGTAAATCAGCTTCTCGACAGTTGTTGATTAAAATGAAAGATTTCATTCATAAGGAAAATCATTACAAAAGGGGAGCCGATTGCTCCTAAAGCTGATCTATCAGCTTAGTACAATCCTATGATCTACCACCAGTGGGTGCCTAAGACCTTGCGGCGCTTGATCAGAGGGGCTACGCTGGCGTCGCTATCGTCGTTGCTGCCGTCGTTGTCGCTGCCGTTGTCCCCACCACTGTCACCATTGTGGCCGCTGCTGCCTTCAGTCTCTTCATCATCATCATCCTCGTCGTCCTCCAACGACCCACCACATAGGAAGCCTCCTACTGCCGATTCTTCCTCGGTGGACGTGCCAACGGTTTCTTCCTCCGAGGAGGAGAAATTCCCCTCCCAGGACATGTCATCATCATCGTCTTCATCCAGTTCCCTGCCAAGGAGGAACTGGAGATCTTCGCCGTCGGTCAGGGATTCATCATCCTCTGACCAAGCCTGGAAATCCCACCCCTCTGCATCCGATTGCAGAGTAGCGCCCCAGGCCTCATAGGCAGCTATGGGGTCGAACTCCGGGGTCATCTCTCTGAGTTGTCTTGAATTCAATGGAGATGACGGAGGAAGCAGAGGATGAGGAAGCCATTGAGAGAGAAAGAGGGGTGTACTGGTGCGGTTGCTAATGGCTGAAGGAAGGAGATGAGTGAAAAAGAAATCTACCAAGGTAAACTAATAAAGGCAGGAGTGGAATATGAATAGGCACTGTGACGGTTTCCAAGGAGTTAGATGCAGAGTAATCACATTCTATGGCAGTGGGAGTGGCACGCGTGTACGGATTTTGGAAGTCGAAGAGGCGAGGCGATGGAAATGAAAAAAATGGTTTCGAAATTATTATTGCCAAAACCAGGGGGGCATGTGTTATCGCCATAATTTGGCTGGGCCAAAAGGTGGGCCGAGAGCAAGATGGGCTCAAAGGATAATTGTAATGGGCTTGCGAATCAGCTCCTGCGCGGGCGGTTTGAGGCCAGATTGGCCATGTATCAAGTTAAGTTAGTTTAGATTTAGATAGCCAAGATTTGTGTCGTAGTCAGTTAGGATTGGTTTGGAGAGGCAAGTCTCCAAACTATAAATATGTACCCTAGACTACGAATGATAACAACAAGCATTCGCAAACAACTCTCGGCGTATCGCCACCCCTGTTTTAGGGTTTCTCTCAGGTAAGTGCTATGCAGCCCCGATCACGCTTCGCATGATCGGGGCAGCATCGTTCTTACCTATTTATCTTTTTGTTTCTCGTGCTGAGGCATTGTTGATGGCGCGTAACACTAGTATCTTAAAGTTTATAGGGATGCATCGGCTTTTCATACTATATCCATGCATTGTTCATCACCTGTAAACATTTAGCTTTCCTCATGCCCGATCCCGGGTGCAAGGGCAGCACCTTGCTCTGTTTCGATTAGTAGATCCAATCTGTTATGGTTAGTCTTTGTTCATCAAAGATTTGGCTTGATATCTACATGATTAGGCCCTTCAAACAAGTTAAATGATCCGGCAATACGTTTGATGCTTTATATTGATCTAAAGAGGGATTGTTCCGGGAATGGCTTTCTGTTGGTTTTTAGGCCTCTGTTTAGGTTGCTATCCTGTTATCTTTCGTATTTGTTAGGCATAACTACGCGTAGGATGTTCCGGTTATGTGGTGAAAGCTTTAACCATCATGGATTGAATTAGCTTATTGATTACAGAGCAAGTTTATATTAATATCAGATATATGCATCTTGTTTAGATATATAGATCCGATCTGATACCGGGAGACAATCAGGTCTTTACAGCTGATATCAGGGATCACCCGATGAGCTGATCACGGCTGGGACTAATGTTTGAACGTGTCTGTGCATGTAGGAAACTAACTGAAACCACATCTACACCTTCCTGATCAGGTATAGGTCAAGCGGCACGCCCAGCAGATCAAGACGCCAGGTCGTGTGCCAGATCCTGTGCCGTTGACCGAGGGACTGGGGCCTACCAGCAGTCTCGGGAGCCTCTCGGCTCCTCGTGTTGCCTGTCGCTGCTCGCCGGTGGGTTTTTACTAATAACATAGCCACACAGAATCCAATGTATGGGAGAAAGCTTAGAAATAACTCTTATGCATGATTTGGTTTCATGACCCTAGACTTGTCTCGATCCCCTGGATCTAGATCTACCCCTTGCTCGAGACGAGCAAAGTCTAGGTCCCGAGCAAAGTCTAGGTGTGGGGGCGTGTTGGCGGTCGATTTCCATGGTTTTTACCACCAACATTTTTCCAAATTTCATACTTTTATGGCCATAATTATGTTAAAATCATTTACACTGATGAGTTCTAGCAGTTTTGGTGTTTATTTGATTTAAGGAGCTCAGTATGCAAAATTAGGCCGAAATGGGAGAAATCCCAGGCCGGTCGGCCTCGCATAAGCCAACCGGCCTGGCACTATGGCAAACACGCCCCAAACTTCACCTACATGCTCACAAACACAAGTCCATATCGTCTTGACCTGCACATCTCAAAGGACTACATCCTACAGTCGAAAGGCCTAAGCCACAGATTGATGGACCCACATGCAGTGTCTACCCTGCTCTTCAGGCTCAAAACCGCCTTCCTGGACTACATGCACGTGTTGACACCATTGAAGGAGCAGCACTGGAAGCCATTTATCTTTTCTGTAAGCAACATCCAAGAGAAGCTGCAGGACAGCCGATCGGTATATTTTCTACCACTGATCCCAAGGATCCAGAGTGGAACCTCAGAGTAGTCCCCGAAGGTCACAGGTTAGAAGGTTCCACGGAGGAAACACTTCGAGGTACTATGCGGTTTATGGGTGTGCAGCATCATTATCAACTGCTACTACGTCACGAGATGGGTCAATTGATCAATACTGCACGAAGTTACTATAGGGAGGCTGATAGACAAGTCACCCAAGTTGACCAACTTTGAGCTTTGGTGACCGAGAAAGATGGGATCATCGCTGCTCGAAATGAGACTATTCATCATCGGGAGGACCAGATCAATGAGAGTGATGCGATAATCACCCAACGCAACACGATCATTGAGTTCCTCCAAGAACAGATCCATGACCTCATCTTGGAGATTGATGATGCCCACGCCCACATCAATGAACTCCAACAGCAGCCAGCACCTCCTGCCTCCCAGCTCCTGAAGAAGAAGAAGATCCTGAAGAAATCGAAGGAGTCTCCGGGATTGATTCTGAGCACGGAGATCTTGTTATCAGTCCCCATCATTCTTCTTCTGGCAGTCAGTCATCAGTGGGCAACTTTGATGACTTTTAGTTTTGGTTGAGTGGGTGACAGTCTAGTTGTAGATAGTGTAGAAAGATGTGACATAGGTAGTGCGTAGTATATTTAGATCAAGAGCCACTTGTTGTGTTATATGTGGCATGTGTACTTAGGCAATGGCTTGTAGTGGTTAAAGTGCGCTGATGTAAGATGTAAGGATTACCAGTGTTTAAGTAGTAATCTAAATCTTGTGTTCTATTATCTTGCTCAATATCTTGGTATCTGAAACGAGTTGATTGAATGGAGCATATGAATTACATTTCTGTTTGATAATTGTATATCATCTGAAATTGGAGTAAGGGTATGGTTGATAATGGATATCTCCTTTGTTTCAGATGGTTGGAGCTACTCGCGGAACCTCAGAAGGATTCCGGGCAGATCAGGCTAGTGGTTCTCAGCAACCACCACCACCTCCAAATCTGGCCGAGGTTATGGCCCGACAAACAGAACTCCTCAACCAGCTTGTGCAGGCTCAAATGGGCCACTTCCATTAGCAATCCCGAGGCCGAGATGAACCCTTATCGGCCAGTTATCAAGACTTCCTTAGTACCCAGCCTCCATTATTCCATAAGGCAGACGAGCCTCTGGACGCTGACGCTTGGCTTCGAACTATCGAGTCCAAGTTTGCCCTATTAACTGCCCCATGTTCGAATGAGAACAAGGCACTTTTTGCAGCCCAGCAACTTCGTGGGACAGCTCATCTATGGTGGGATCATTTTTACGCTATGCATCCTGCTGATCATGTCGTCACTTGGGACAAGTTTCGGACTGCCTTTCGAGCGCACCACATACCCGAAGGACGCATTGAGCGAAAGCTCAATGAATTTCTAAACCTGACTCAGGGAACCCGCACCGTCATGCAATACGCACAAGTTTTCAACCACTTGAGCTAGTATGCGGGATACCATGCGGACAGTGATGCCCGCAAAAGAGATCGTTTTCGCCAGGGCCTGAACACCAAACTTAAAGAACGACTGAATTTGGTAAGGGCCGACAATTTTAACGAGTTGGTCAACATGGCCATTACTCAAGAAGATTGTATCTCAGCCCACAGAGCAGAAAAGAAACGGAAGGCACCTATAGGGCCTGCAACTACGCAACCGTCAAGGTATCGGTTGGTCCCGAGCAATGCCCCCTCAAGCCCCGCCTCGAGGCAATTTGCCTGGCAGATGGGTAGCCAGACCACCCCAACAGGCACGATTCAACCGACCACCGACACCACAATTTCAGCAGCAACCACAGCAAGGTCCACGGCCGAGCTTTCCGCCAGCCAACCAAGGAAACAGCAACTATCGTTGTTTCAACTGCGGAAGCCTGTCCCATTTTATCAAGGATTGCCCTCAACCTAGGAAATCTTTCCAAGGGCAAACCTCCGGTCCAACCAACAAGAGCAAGGGCAAGAGACAGGTGGTCGAGGTCCGCCAAGGGAAGGTGAACCTCACCACTCTCTCCGAACTCCCCGAAGGGACACTGATAATGACGGGTACATTTTCTATCAACCATCACCCCGTTATTGTTCTTTTTGACTCTAGTGCTACTCATAGCTTTGTCAATGCAAAGTATGGGACTAAAATAGGCTTGGATATCTATCCTACTAATGGAGATTATAAGATAACAACTCCTGGTGGAAAAACCTTATCAAATCAAATCTGTAGGAAGGTACCACTTCAGCTGGGTAGTCGATTGATAAAAATGGACTTACTTCTACTAGACCTAGAAGGAATGGATGTTCTATTAGGTATGAATTGGATGACCCAGCACCATGTGTCTTTAGATATCTCTTCTCGAACTGTGGAGATTGATTCACCTGAGCATGAACCTACTATTCTCTATCTTCCACAATCGAAGTACCTCAACTCTTGCACCTATGCTGCATCTGGGATCAAACTAAAGGATATCCCTATCGTCTGTGAGTATCCAGATGTCTTTTCAGACAATTTGCCTGGAATGCCCCCAGATAGAGATATCGAGTTTATCATAGAACTCCAACCTGGCACAGCCCCTATCTCTAAGAGATCCTACCGTATGCCTCCTAACGAGTTGGCTGAGTTGAAAATCCAACTCCAAGACCTCCTTGACAAGGGTTTCATTCGTCCGAGTGCATCACCATGGGGTTGTCCAGCCTTATTTGTGAAGAAGAAAGATAATAGCCTAAGGCTATGTGTAGATTATCGTCCTCTCAATGCGGTAACTATCAAAAACAAGTATCCCTTACCCTGCATTGATATCCTCTTTGATCAGCTAGCTGGAGCTAAGGTATTCTCTAAGATTGATCTTCGTTCCGGCTATCATCAAATTAAGATCCGGCCAAGTGACATTCCAAAAACTGCTTTCTCCACCCGATATGGCCTATATGAATACCTAGTCATGTCATTTGGTCTAACCAACGCTCCCGCCTATTTCATGTATCTCATGAATTCTGTTTTCATGCAAGAACTCGACAAATTTGTTGTGGTCTTCATTGATGACATCCTGATCTATTCCAAAAACCCAGAAGATCATGCCAAACATCTTCATGTTATTCTTCAGCGATTAAGAGACCACCATTTATACGCCAAATTCTCCAAGTGTGAGTTCTGGTTAGATACATTGAAATTTCTGGGCCATACCATTTCTGGTGACGGAATATTCGTTGACCCTAGTAAAGTACAAGAAGTGATGGATTGGAAACCCCCAACCTTAGTCCATCAGATCCGTAGTTTTCTTGGTCTAGCGGGTTATTATCATCGCTTCATCCCGGATTTCTCCAGAATAGTGAAACCTATGACCGAACTACTAAAGAAAGGTGTTAAATTCTCTTGGGATAAAAAATGCGATGATCTTGCTACTGCTCCGGTTTTAGCTCAACCAGATGTGTCAAAACCCTTCGACATCTATTGCGATGCATCAGGAACGGGACTTGGTTGTGTACTTATGCAGGACAATCGAGTAATTGCGTATGCATCACGAGCACTCAGGGTTCATGAACAGAACTATCCTACCCATGATCTCGAACTTGCAGCAGTCATTCATGCCTTAAAGATCTGGAGACATCATTTGATGGGTACGAAATGTCACATTTACACTGACCAGAAGAGCCTCAAGTATATCTTTACACAAGCAGATTTGAATATGAGGCAAAGACACTGGCTAGAACTTATCAAAGATTACGATTTGGAAGTACATTATCATCCAGGCAAGGCTAATATCGTTGCGGATGCACTCAGTCGCAAGGCACATTGCTCTTGCTTATCTGTAGAAGCTTTCAATGAGACTCTCTGCTGGGAAATGAGAAAGCTCAATCTAGAAATCATTCCGCAAGGTGACTTGAACCATCGCTCAGTTGAAGCCACGCTTAGGGATAGCATTGTTCTAGCTCAACAGCGCAATAAAGGAGTTAGAATCATTAAACAGAAGATAACACAAGAAGAAGGAAAGTATAAATGCTTCCGAGTAGATCCAGAAGGAGTTTTATGGTTCAACAAACGTATCGCTGTACCTAAGGACCATAAGCTCTGTAAACAGATATTGGATGAAGCCCACCTATCTAAATTCTCTATGCAGTACAAAGATGTACCAGGATCTGAAACAAAACTTTTGGTGGACTCATATGCGACAAGAAATTGCTAAGTATGTCTTAGAATGTGATATCTGCCAAAGAGTCAAGGCCAGGTCATCTGAAGACTGCTGATATTCTTCAACCTCTACCTATTCCCTCTTGGAAGTGGGAGGATATCAGTATGGACTTTATTGTTGGCCTGCCTAATACTTCTCTGAGGCATGACTCTATTTGGGTAATCGTGGATCGATTGACCAAGACTGCACATTTTCTTCCCGTGCATACTACGTATAATGTCAAAAGGTATGCCGAGATTTACCTAGATCAAATTGTTCGTCTTCATGGAATACCTAAGACGATAATTTCTGATCGTGGAGCACAATTCATCACTCAGTTCTAGGAGCAACTTCAAGATGCTCTTGGAACTAAGTTAATCTGAAGCTCTGCATATCATCCTCAAACGGATGGACAGACTGAAAGAGTAAATCAGATTTTGGAAGATATGCTTAGAGCCTGCGTCCTTCAGTATGACAAGAATTGGGATAAATGCTTGTCACTAGTAGAATTTTCTTACAATAACAGCTATCAGACTAGTCTTAAAATGGCCCCGTTCGAAGCATTGTATGGTCGCCGGTGCCGAACTCCTTTGAGTTGGTCACAAACCGGCGAGCGTAAAATTTTTGGACCTGATCTAGTTGTTGAAGATGAGAATAAGATAAAGATTATCAAGAACAATCTAAAGGCAGCCCAATCTCAACAGAAAAGCTACGCTGATATACGAAGAAGACCATTACAGTTTCAAATCGGAGACTTCGTGTATCTTTGAGTATCTCCTACTCGAGGTGTTCAAAGGTTCGGCATAAAAGGGAAACTTGCTCCTCGATACATCGGACCCTTTGAAATCCTGGAAATCTGTGGATCCGTAGCTTACCGTCTTCAACTTCCTTCTCAATTAGCGGCCATCCAAAACATCTTACATGTATCCCAACTCAGAAAGTGTTTTAAAATTCCTACCGAAATCATCGATTCCCAAGCCATCGAAATCGAGCCTGATCTGACCTATACAGAACATCCACTTAGAGTGCTAGACACCAAAGAGAGAAGCACTAGAAGAGAAACCATTAGGATGTTCAAGATTCAGTGGAACCATCATACGGAAGAAGCAACATGGGAAACTGAATCTTATCTTCAGCATAATTTCCCAGACTTATTTCAAGCCAACCTCCGGACTTGATCATTCAAATCTATTCTGTTCCGGAATCTCGGGACAAGATTCTTTTTAGGGGGGAAGGCTATGACACTCAGGTAATTAGTGTTGTCACACCCTAAATTTAAGTATGGTGTTATGTGCAATAAGGGTAAAAGTGTGTTTAAAAATGTAAATGCTAAGGGAAAAGGGTTATTTATATAATTATATTTTAATAAAGGTCTTCTGTGCTAAATGGGTGAACATGGAGGGTAGAATTCAAAAGTATGAGGGTTGTTTTGCAAAAGTTAAAAACTTGTGTTTAAATCGCAAAAGTAGGTGAAACTACCCTTTGAAACTAAATATTTTTTAATCTATTTTGAACTTAAGGTTAAAAGGTATTTTGTACATAACTTCTACATATTAGCTTTGTTTCTTGTGATTTTTGGTAGGTAGCTTCTATAAGCCATGTGTGAGCTTGTGTAAAAGTTTCAAACTTAGCACTGTTTTGTAGTTTAATTTCTTTTGAACTTGGGTAATCCAAATTTGAGATGATTTGAAATTAACTAAGCATGTTCCTTAGGCTTAATTAGTTAGATCTTTTTGTCATAATCTAATGTGTTGATAATTAGTCTCTAATTAAATTTTCAAGACTTTATAATTCTATTTACCTCAGTTTTGAATTTAAACTTGAAATTTGAATTCAAATTCAAATGTCTTAGTTCCTGTTTCCAGTAAATCCAATACTATGATCATAACTTAATTATAAATGATAATTCAAGACTAAACCCCCTTGTTTCATGAGTTCATGTGTGTTAATTATTGGATTGCAACTTTATCGTGAAATAAAGTTTTTAACTCAAGCACCATCTCAATTAAATTGTTGCATATCATGTAGAATCAACAACGCTCGACGATGGAGATTACGAGTTGGTCTTGGGACAAGACCAAGGGTTTTCTGAAGACCCGATAAACATCGCCGAGGATCTAACTGAAGCCCCAAACCAAAGTTCGGAAGTCTCTGACATCCCTGCCCCCAACCCCACTCAAGAAGGCAAGCCCCGATGCATAATCCAGTATTTCAGTTTATTACAATTTCATTATTTTATATATTCTGCATTACGTCTAGGAGTTGAAATGAAACCCTAGTTGCATAAAATCTTAGGAATCCAATGTATTGTACCCGAGTCCTTATCGCATAGACGCTCTACTTAATAGGGCCGGTAAAAGTTGAGTGATTTCCTGTCACTCGCGCGATATAGGAGTTGCATGTTTACAATTCCGTAATCACTATAAGGATAATGGACAGGGTCATGTGTTGTATAATGACTTAAAGGTTTACCCTATCTGTTTTGATAAAAGTTGTTAAGGTCGCAGTGTGTGGTAGTGGTGGCTAAGCGTTTGAAAGTACTAGCCACATGCCGTGAAATATGGTAAAGCGGTAAGCCTAGTAACCAATCGGCCCGGCAAGTGGACATACCTCCCACCACTCGTAATTTGGTTTTTCTCACACGCCGACGTGCGGGAGTGTGACAGTTCATGTACTTGTAATGCTAGACATGTATATTGTTAGTGTGAAATATGCGTTTGTTAAGTGTAAAGTTTGTGAATGTTTGTGTGAAGCTTTTGGAAATTTAAAGTGCAAGTAAAAAAAGGTATTTTTGTAACTATAGAAAACCTAGGGTTGTTTTTGTAAAATGTATTTGGATAAGGGTATTTTCAAAATAAGTGAAAGGTGGTGTTGTAAACATGTTTTTCTTACTTTTATCCCTTGTAAAAATATATATTTATCCAAAAGTTTCATTTGAAATGTGTGTGGTGAAGTGTGTAAAAATTTTGGGTAAAGTGGTGAAAATAAGGGTGTTTATGTAATTTTATAAAAGTATAAGTCCTTTTGTGCAAGTATTTGATTTACAAAAGTAACTTTCAAAATTACTCAGGACTAAAGTGTAAAAAGTGCAAGTCATCATGACATGTCTATCCAACCATTATGACGAGTCTATCCCGTCATTATGACATGTCATAAATGCTTGCATTTAGGTCCTGAATTTTATAAAGTTATACTCTTTAGGGCAAAAGTAATTCAAATTCAACTTTTGTTCCAAATTTCATGTGTAAACATACAAGTTTTGAGTTTTTGAACTTGGGCCCTAAAGCAACGTTGTAGAGTTTGAAAAACTCTCCAACTTTTGTTTTGGGCATTTCTTCATTCGGGTTTTAAATCAATGGGAAATTTTGCTTTACAAACAAGTCCCTGCAGTTTTTTGAAATTGTGTATAAGTCCTTGGGGAAATCCATTCCTTCTTCTCCTCTGTTTTTCTTCTCCCTGGTGCTTCCTTATCCTCTGCCGACGCCATCTTTTTCTTCTGGTCTCCACACCGGTTCTTTCCCCCTCCCTCTCTCTCCTCCAAGCGCAGCAGGCGGCGGCCGCAGGGGCAGGCCGGGCGGCTCGGGCGAGCCCAAGGCGGGCAGGGCAGCAGCTCGGGCACGCGGGCGCTGGGCAGCGCAGGCAGCGACGCGGGGCGCTGCGCGAGCGGCGGCGCGGCTCGGCGCAGGCACGGGCGCGAGCGCGCGCGGCTCGGGCGGCCGACCGCGGGAGGAGCGGGCGCCGCGGTTCGGCGCGGAGGCTGGTGCTGCGGCTCGGCGCGGCCGCCGGGCGGAGGCGAGCGGCGGGCTGGCGCAGGCGGAGTGCAGGTGCGCGGCAGCTGCGGCGGCGAGCGGGCGGCTGTGGCCGGCGTGGGGGGCGAGTGGGCGCTGGCTGCGGCTCGGCTTGGCGCAGGCAGCGTGGCTGCAGCGCGTTGGAGCGAGGGGCCAGAGGCGGAGGCTAACGGCTGCGGCGTGAGTGCAGACGTAGGGAGCGGTCGCGATTCGGGAGTAGGCGCAGGTGGAACGAAGCGCCGGCGGCGGGCTGGAGGAGGCGCGCGCGCGGAAGGAGAGGCACTAGCGCAGGCGTGAGAGGCACACGGGCGGTATGTGCAGGGGCTGTGCGCCAGGAGAGGTGGCCGAGCAGGACGACGACGTGCAGGCGTGCGTGTGCGGATGCGGGACCGGCGGCGCGTTGTGGAACGGTCTGCGCGAGCTTGAGCGCGGAGCTCGCGGTGCGGGAACGCGCAGGCACACGTATGCGGAAGTGTCAGCAAGGCTGTCGGCGATGACGCAGGAGCTGAAGCGCGCAGACGCGCGCGCGCAGGAGGAGTTGCGGTGAAGTGCTTCTGCGCGAGATGCGGGAACGCGGTGGCGTCGACCCTGTTTATGCCACGGTGATCTCTGAGTGGTGCAGGTTTGGCCGTATCGAAGACGCAGCCTAGGTGTTCGACGAAATGCCGATACGCACGGTGCTGAAGAACGCGAGGGTTCTGCTGTTGGGCGAGGCGTCAAGGGTGCAGGACGCCGTCGGGCGGATGTTGCAATGGCGTGCAGGGAGAACACACGCGGTGCGGAAGGAGATGCAGTACGGCGGCTGCGAATGAATTCGCATGGGAGCAGCGGAACCGCGTGTGAAGGACGTCGGAAACCATTGAGGAGGAAGCCGTGGACGAAGTCAGGCGGCACTGCGAACTGCTCGTGGAAAATGGAGGTGACCTGGTGCGGACGGCAGTGGAAGGTGCGATCCTGATGCAGGCAGGCCTCGGTCCTAGCGAAGGCGGAGAAGCGGTTATCGCGTGACAAGCCGGAAAGAAAGGCGGTGAAGCGGAGGTGGCGACTGGATACAACGAGCTCGAAGGAGCCACGCACAGCGAGCTCCCTCCACCCATGCAGAGGTCGAAGCAGGAGCAGCGCGAGCAACGCAGGACTGACGGCCGACTCAGTTCGTTTCCGCAGGCGCGTGCGTATGCAAGGCAACCGACCACGCGCATGCAGGCTGGGGGCCGTTGGTGCGGGAGCAGAGCAGAAGCGGCGCACCGGAGACTTAGCGCGACGGTTCTGCAAGAGGCTACGCGGGTGTGCCGGCCATGCTTCCGTGGCACACGTGCGTGAGCAGAGGAAGTTTAACCCGTGAGCAGGAAAACCCTGAGGTTCGCGGAGGAGTCGGCTTAGCGAACCAATCCGGCTCCATCGTCTCGTCCCAGGAGTCCACGTCACCCAGCAACTCCTATCTCTTGTCGATCGTCCAAGCAAGACCACAACACCTCAAGAAAGCTCGTGAACCCCCTCATCGAGCTCTTCTCATCGCCAATCCTATTCACCGCGGGAATTCACTTTCCGCGTGTTCTCCTTCATAACCAAGGCTACCCCAAGGTTTGCCCTGATTCACTAAATCTTTCTAATGCCGGCGATTCCTTTGCCGGAATATCGTCGTTATCTTACTGTTCTCTGTTTTTCCCCGACCAGGGACTCAATTGCTTTAATTTAGAAAGTTCTAGGGTGTTCTTTGTAAAATTTCCAAAGCTTTCTTTATTTCAAATCAGTGAACTTCTACATTTCATAGATTTTCGTAGGAAGTTCATAAAAATGTAAAATCATTTTTGTTTGAAACCCTAAGTCAAACCCTACAAGTTTTATGTTATAATCTTGAGTGAAAGTCTTTGATGTGTGGTCTAGGTCAAATGTTAGGGAATGAATGTTTTATTGTGCTTTATATTGTATGCTTGTGTTATAGCTGGAAAGTAAGCCATAGCATGTATGTCTTAAATAGAGATGTGTGATGTTTAGTTAATCCTTTTTCATGAATGCTCATATCCCTGCCATCAAGACATTGTTCTCGTCTTGATTGCAATCTCTTTAAGGCCCTTTTCGTATAAGGATCCCTGTTAGTTCGTATGTATCTGCTGCTTAGCTTATACATCTCGGCAGCTATGCTTCAGTGTCGACTATCAGCTCAGCCGCTAAGCATCCGTTTCCTTTGAGTCTATGATGTTTCTGTGTAACAACTGTCAGCCGATGCCCTTCTTTTGGTATGCTTCTACCCTCAGCTGGTTAGTTGATCCGGTTGTTACCCTTCTAATATCGGCTACTGCCGATATAATCCTTCTGTTCTGTCCTACATCGGCTGCACATAGTTGATGTATCGGAGATGCACACATGATCTTAAGATTCTTGCTATTGGCCGATCCAAACCGATGCACCTTTCAATCGACTAAACCCCCGTTGTTTCCAATCGGCTCTGTTGTAACCCTCAACAAGTAGCTGATTCTATTAGTTGTTCCCCTATAGCTCTGTCTAGGTTTAGTTCAGATCTTTTTGGTTGTTATATGAGTGGTATGTTAAATGAGTGTTGGATTGCAACTTTATTGTGAAGTAAGATAGTTTTGTTGGCACACTTTGAATGTAATGTTGCATTGCATGTAGATACGACTACTTCTGCAAGCAATACCTACGAGATCTCCCAGAAGTCTACGGAGGATGTTTCTGAAGACCAAATGAACGTCACCAAGGGATATCGCAAGCCTCGAACCAAAGTTCGAAAGACAACAATACTAACATCCCTGACTTCAGTCCCACCAGTAAAGGTAAGCCCCGGTGCATATCCCAGTATTTCAATCTATTACAATTCCATTATTATATTATATATCTTGCATTACGTCTAGGAGTTGAAATGAAACCCTAGTTGCATAAGATCTTAGGAATCCAGTGTATTGTATCTGAGTCCTTATCGCTTAGATGCTCTGCTAAATAGGACCGGTAAAAGTCGGGTGATTTCCTGTCACTCGCGAGGAGTTGCTTGTTTACAATTCTGCAACCACTATAAGGATGACGGACAGGGTCATGTGCTGTATCATGACCTGAGGTTTTACATTGTCTGTTTTGATAAAAGCTGATAAGGTCGATATGTGTGGTAGTGGTGGCTAAGCGTTTGAACAGTACTAGCCACATACCGCGAAATATGGTAAAGCGGTAAGCCTAGTAACCGATCGGCCCGGCAAGTGGACATACCTTCCACCACTCGATTAATTTGGTTTTTCTCACGCACCGACCTGTGGGAGTACATTCTGCGTGGCAGACAGGAATACGGGTTTTGTAGTCGCGCTACAGACGTATGTCCTGCACAATTGGTGTGCGTACGGTCCTGCAAGTCGCTTGTGGTGGCCTGTTCCACGACCCGGAATGAAAGGCAAACGGTGGCTTCGGAACGCCCTGTTGGTATTCCAAGCGTGTGTGTTAGGTTTACCTTGCAAGGTTGAATTTCGATTCAGGAATCGTCCGCCTCTCACGATGAATGAGACTGCTTATCCCTTTTACCACATAGAGTAAAAAGTGAAATTGTTGATGAAATAATCTTGATGGATGATAATATCTATCTTGCTTGTTTAGTATAGTGCTTACCTAGAATGGCTAATCAAGCTAGAATCTGAAAGCTAAAACTTGAAAGTAAGTTATACTCTTAGTTGCTTTTCAGCTGAAAATAAACCCAGAACCTTTACAATGCCTTCATGAGTCTAGTTACGGGCTAAAGTATACCCAATCCCGGGTAAGCCTTGCTGAGTATTAGTATACTCAGCCTTGCTAGTTTTAGGTTTTTCAGGTAAAGCCTTTGAAGATCCTACTCTTCCCCTGTCTTGGCCCTGTGCTCTTCCAGATGGTTGGTCCGTGGAATGGGATCCGTCCCCGGCTAACATTGATGATACCGAGTGATGTCGTGCCCGGGCTTAGCATGACATCCACCTTGACGACGTGTTGTAAATCATCGCGTATGTTTTCCGCTGCCAGAAACTATAGCTTTAACAGTTTGTAATGTGTTATCTAAGTTTGAAACTTCGTACTGCTTTTAGAAACTCTTGTATGTAATTCCTTATGGTGTAAAATATGATGGTGACTGTATCTCTGGACTCACCTTCGTGTGAGGTAACCTTATTCGATCCTGTATCGGTGGTTTATCGGGACGTTACCCGACAGGCCAAGGGATTATACCGTTTGAAGTACGTTGGAGCCCTCTGGAGTAGACTTGCGTACTTAAACCGGTATAATTCAAGTTGGTTCTGCCACAGGGAGTGCGTTCCGCACGGCGGATAGGAGTACGGTCATGTAGTCGTGCTACAGGCGTACATCCTGCACAATTGGTGTGCGTACGGTCCTACAGTCGCTTGTGGTGGCCCTGTTCCACGATCCGGAATGAAAGGCAAACGGTTGCTTCGGAACGATATTTGGATGTTCCCAGCGTGTGAGTTAGGTTTACCCTTGCAAGGTTGAATTCGATTCAGAATCGTCCGTTTCTCATGAAGATTGAGACTGCTTATTCCTTTTGCCACATAGAGTAAGAAGTATGACATTTGATGGAATAATCATGGTGAATGATAATCTCTACCTTGCTTTCTTAGTGTAGGTGCTAATCTAGAATGGATAATCAACTAGAACATGAAAGCTAAAATTCGAAAGTAGATCATACTCTTTGTTGCTTTTCAGCTGAAAACAAACCCGGAACCCTTTGCAATACCTTCATGAGTCTAGTTACGGGCTAAAGTATACCCAATCCCAGGTAAGCCTTGCTGAGTATTAGAATACTCAGTCTTGCTAGTAACATTTTCAGGTATAATCCTCGAGAATCCCGCAGATAGTTCTGCGTGGCCAACTTCTGTTCCACATGGCTGGTCCGTGGAGTGGGATCCGTCCTCGGCTGGCAGTGACCCTCCTGAGTGACACTAGGCCTTGTGCTGAGCATGGTGTCAACCTTTGCGATGTATGTAGTCGCGTGTTTGGTTTCCTTCTGCCGTGAGCATGGACAAGCTGTTGAGCTTGTCTGTTTAAACACTGTTTATATAAGTTTTACTTTAAGTTTTGAACAAGGTTTGTAAGAATATTTGCATATCCTAAATTAAAAGTGGATGAGCTGTACTGTGATTGTAAACTCGCCTTCGTGCGAGGTAAACCTGCTTCGATCCTATTGAACCGTGGTTGTATCGGGCGGAGACCCGACAGACCAATGGGTTGTTCCGTTTGAAGTGCGTTGAGTTGGTATCGGCTAAATAGCGATGACTAGCGCACTTGAGCCGGAATAATTCAGGCGGTTCTGCCACAATTGCGCTCGCGACCAATTGTACCAAAGGAATCTCAACAACACTTTTGCAGCAGTTGGGGATAGGGAGTACTGTACACCGATTGGTGCCATCACAGAAGAAGCGCTGTTAGCCCAACAATTACCACCCAACCCTTAGATACAAAGGCTGCAGTATCTGACCCAGCGCACGCTCGTACAACTCGATGGGCAACATCCACTGTCTTCCACTCAGAATCCGCCCTCGAGGTCCGAGCGCCATGGCAAAACCGCACTAATCAGCCGCACCCCCGGAGGAGGCCCCGGGTGTGATAACCAGGTAGTTAGACAACTAGATACTAAGTTTGGGTGTAAGATATGTAAGCAGGATATAGTGTATACAAGTTGTACAAAGCAATAAGGGTATATTTGTAAATTATAAGTTTTATAAATTCTCATGTGCAAGTGTGTGAAAATGTTCTTAAATGTCAAATTTCAGATGGCTATAGAAAAGAAAAGAGCAAAGGTTAAATAAACACAAAGGGAAATAGACTTTATATGAAACTAAGGACCTTTGTATAATTAATACAAACATATAAGGACTTACATGTGAAATGGTAAAAAGATAAAAGTAAAACTTAGTTTTACCTAAGGACTAAAGTGTAAAAAGAACTAGTAATGATGACTGCAGGAAAACTTGCAAAAAGACCCTAAGCATTAAAGTATTATGATTGAATTACAAAACAAAGTTTATAATTTGAATGGCGCTCAAAAGTTTAAAATAAAACTATATTCTTTGAGATTTTGAACTTGAACCTTAAAGCAGTTTTGTAGGAATTGAAATTCTCTACAACTTTGCTTTAGACACCTTTCTCATTAGACTTTTCTATCAATGGGAAATCTTAGTTTACAGAGGGGTCCCTGGAATTTTTGGAACTCACAAACTAGTCCTCCTGACATCTCTCTGCTTCTTCCTCCTCTGACCAGCACTGCTTCACCTCTGCTCCGCTCCTGCCACCACCGCTCGCCGGCGATACCGCGCCCCAAGCGCCACCTCCTGCTGCATTTCTCTCCCACGCGTCGCCCTCTACCTCTTCCACCTTGGCTCCTCTTTTTCCCTGGCCTCTTCCGCGTCTGCCACGCGCACACCGTCGCCGTGCGGCCGCCACCGAGCTGCCGCCGTGGCGAGCTCCAACCCGAGTGCCAGCTCCTATGTTTGCGAGCGCATCAGCACCACTGGGATCTCCTCGACCTATTCTAACCATCCATTCGCTAGCTCCTCGCCTCTAGCCCCCGGAACGCCGTAGCCATCTGAAGCGTCCCCCCCCATCAGGGAAGACTTAAAAGTGTCACTTTATCAGTCCCAGGAGGCTGATAACACTTTTATTACATCAGATGGTACATCACCGTACAACTCTACGCGGTAATGGGCAGTGAAGCGCCACTATCGCGAGGATTACAACCAGAACCCACACAACTACACTAGCTACGAACAAAGGATCATCAGAGTCTTGCGCCATGCGGAATCCAACGGTGGCCTCAACCATAGGCAAGACTGGGTGCAGGACGAAACCCTACTCGTTGTCTTCGGGGACGTAGTCTGGGTCTTCCACTGTAAAAATAGGAATGGAGTGAGTACAAACGTACTCAGCAAGTCCAATCACACCCACGGAGGGGGGGTAATACAGGAATTAATGCAAAGGGCAATCCAAGGATACGGTTAGGGTTTATTTGCGGAAAACTCAGTTATATGCAAGGGTTCATTTTGAAAACACTTTTCAAAACAAGTTTTTCCAATACCAAGAAGCACACGATGTTGATCCACACAGGATCCCAGTTTTAAACTGCTACCGGACTCCCCGTCCGCCGTAGCACACGGCACAACTGCCGGACACTTTTCCAAACAACTCACACTAGCCCATCCATTCCCAAGATAAACACTAGTTATGTGACCACACCGTAACTTGCCCAGTACCGTGGGCACGGCTATTCGAATAGATTTTTAACTCTGCAGAGGTGTGCAACTTTACCCACAGGTGGGGTACCACAGCACGAACACCTTAGTGCCGGTGCAGATCCCATCAAAGCCATTACCCACCTTAGCTAGACCTGATTAGCCACCACGGGATCTATCAAGGGGTCATTCGACCTAACACTGAGGTTTAACCGGGGCATAAGTCACACAGAGCTTATCCCGTCTCCTTGATCACCCGTTGCTCCCAGCTCTCCTGATGGCTATCAGACTAACTAGTGGGGTTAGGCCAAGCCGTTGCCCATACAACGGTCAAGTGGTTCGCACTACGAGAAGCTAGGTGAGATGTCACATCAACTCGGTCCTTAGGGGTGACAAGATGGATATCTCCCATCCACGCTCAACCACACAGGTACGAGCACACCAGCGGCAATTCACACAGAAATGCCATCCATCTCATCTAACTCGCTTTTCAAAACCACATTGTATCCCTTCCCACACACACGCATTTCCTTTATAAATCAGGCAGCCAAGGTATGGTTATTTCAAGCAAGGGTGGCTATCCTACCGGGTTTCCAGCACACAAAACAATGCAATTTTATAAAACAGGCCATTGGGTTGTGTTTATAAAAACTAGGACAAAATATGCATCAAAGGGCGGAATTGAACTTGCCATCGTCAAACCCTTGCGGGAAGTCCTGATCGACGTACTGTCCTTCGGGTTCGGGGTCGCAGTACTGGTCCTCAGTTGCTTGGTCGCGGTCGGGAACCTCGTCGTTCACTCCGTGTCCTATGACGCAAACAAACAGACACCCAATCAAGCGAAAGAATTAAAAGCTTTTACCGATAGGCTTGAATCGGAAATAATTTAGTTACGGAGTTAGGGGTGGTATCTCTAGGTGGTATCTTAATGGCATGGCTAAAACTATACTAGAAAGGGTGTGGTAAAGTTTCGGGTCAATCGGAGGTCGTTTCGCACATAAAATGACGCGCTAACGGTGGTTTCCGGGCTCAAACGGGGGTTCGAGGGCTTGTTCGTAAATATCGGAAAAGAGTAGGGATCTATCTGCGAATCTTAAAAATATTCTAGGCATGCTAAAAGGTTGTCAAGTATATCTAGATGTATGCATTGGAGGGTTTGAATTGGAATACAAGACAGACGAGGTTTCATTTGTAAAACGGGAACGGATAAGGGTACTCTTAGAGGAGGGGTTTCTTTGGAAAACAGAAAACAGCAGGGGGTTTTGGGCAAAATGGTTTCTTCCTCCTCTCCTCCCCCGTGACAGAAACAGAGGATGGATAGGGGGCGCCGGCGGTGGCCTGACCCGGCCGGCCGGGGCACGGCGGCGGCCCGGGAGTGAGGGAAAAGCGGGAGGGGGGCGCGGGGAACCCATCCCCGGCCTTACCTCGGGCCGAGGTGGAGCGAGGGGATGCCCCCACGGTGGGCGGCGGGCGGCAGGGGAGGCTATGGTGGCGGCGGCTCTGTGGGCTTGGGGAGGAGCTGCAGGTGGCGGTGGAGGCCGTGGGGAGGCGGCTGCGCGGTGGTGGGGGGTTTTATAGGGAGAGGGCGGCGGAGAAGGGGGCCCCCGGGGGAGGGTGGCGGCCGGCGGCTGCACGGGGCGCCATTAATGGTGCCCCGGCGGCTTGTGTTCGTCGTCGAACGGCGAGGGCACCGAGGGCGGGGCGCTGTGCGGCCACAGCGGCCAGGAGGGGACGGCGTGCGCGCGGTCGGGCAGGGCGCCAGCGACGGGCGGCGCGGCACGCGCCCTTGCGCGCGCGGGCGGCGCGGCGAGGCGCGGGCCCGGGCGGGCGTGCGGCGACGGGTGGCGCGGTGAGGCGGTCAGCGCGGTACGCGGGCACGCGGAGCACGCGGGGTGGGCACGCGGCAGCACGGCCGGGCCAGCGCGGCGCTCGGCCTGGGCGGTGCGCGGGCGAGCGGCAGAGGAGACCGGGAAGGGAAGAGGGAGAGGGAAAAGAGAGAAGGGAAGAAAGGGAGAAAAAGGAAAAAGAAAAGAAAAAGGGAGAAAGAGAAAGAGAAAAGGGAGAAAAGAAATGGAAGGGGGAAAAGAAAGGAGAGAGAGAGGGGAGAGATGCGTCGGCGCCGGCCGCGGCGGCGACCGCGGCCACGCGCGTGCGGGGATTCGTGCGCGACACGAGAAGCGCCGGCGCTAATTGCGGTAGCGGTCGCGGCCGGTCGGCCATGCGCGCGGTATTCGCGCGAGGAGAGGAAGAAAAAGAGGGGAGTCGCGTCTGCGTAAATCTCGGCGGACGGTCGCGCGTGGGTGGGCGATGCGGAACGGATCAGTACTTCGGTTCGGTTTAGGGTTTTGATGTTGAACCGTTTTTACGAATCACTCTAGCGCACGATTTTATTAAGTGAATTTTCAGGGCGTCACAAACCTACCCCACTTAAATGAATCTCGTCCTCGAGATTCGGCTGGCTCCTAAATAGATGGGGAAACTCCTTCTTTAGCGCTTCCTCGCGTTCCCAGGTTGCTTCTTCTATTCCGTGTCTGCTCCATTGAACCCTGCATATCCGCACCTCAGAGTTTCTGGTCCTCTTAGTGACAGTGTCTAGAATCTTGACCGGCACTTCCTGATATCGCAAATCCGGCTGCAGGTCTATTGTTTCCACCAGCACATGTTCCCCCTCGGGTACTCTCAGACACCTTCTTAATTGCGAGACATGGAACACTGGGTGTATATCTGACATTTCTTCTGGTAACTCTAGTCGGTACGCCACGGCTCCGACTTTCTTTAGAACTTGATATGGTCCAATGTATCGGGGGGCCAATTTTCCTTGTACTTGAAACCTTCGCGTTCCTCGGATGGGTGAGACTTTGAGATAAACAAAATCCCCCGGATTGAAGCTTAGCTCCCGCCTCTTCCTGTCTGCATAGCTCTTTTGTCGGGACTGGGCTGCTTTCAGTTTCTTGCGGATCTCCGCTACTTTTTCTTCTGCTTCTTTTATGAAGTCGGGTCCTTCTAGGGCACGTTCTCCAACTTCCGACCACATTAAGGGAGTTTTGCACTTTCTTCCGTAGAGGGCTTCGAATGGTGACATACCCAGGCTGGCTTGGTAACTATTATTGTACGAGAATTCCGCGTAGGGCAGACTCTGTTCCCAATCATTCCCATAGGTTAGTACACATGCTCTCAGCATATCTTCCATGATCTGATTTACCCTTTCGGTTTGACCATCCGTCTGTGGGTGGTATGCGGAGCTAAAATCTAACTTAGTGCCCATGGCTTTATGTAGGCTTTTCCAAAACCTAGATGTAAATTGGGTCCCTCTATCCGAGACGATTCTGCTGGGCATTCCATGTAACTTCACTATGTTTTCCACGTAAAGTTTTGCCAGCTTTTCTCCACCATAAGTGGTTCTTACGGGTATGAAATGTGCCGATTTAGTGAGTCGATCCACTATTACCCATATGGAATCATGTCCCTTCTGTGTTCTGGGTAGGCCTACTACGAAGTCCATTCCTATTTCATCCCATTTCCAGATCGGGATGGGCAAGGGTTGCAATAATCCTGCTGGCTTTTGATGTTCGGCTTTGATCCTTTGGCAGGTATCACAATGTGCCACAAATCGTGCAATATCCGCTTTCATTCCATTCCACCAATATTTCTGCCTTATATCCATATACATTTTGGTGGATCCTGGGTGGATGGAGTAGGCCGAGTTATGTGCTTCGTCCATAATTATCTGCCGGAAGTCTCCATTCTGGGGTACACAAATTCTATCCTCGTACCATAATGTTCCCTTATCGTCCACTCTGAAACCCGGTGCTTTGTTTTCTCCGGTTTGTTTGCGAATTTTTACTAACTCTTGATCCGAGCTTTGGGCTTCTCTAATCTTATCCTCTAATGTGGATTGGACGTTTAGCACTTGGCTGGAACCTCGGGGTATAATGTGCACATTTAATTGTGCCATTTCCTCTCGCAGATGGTCATTCGTGGGCCCGTGGGACTTTCGACTCAAGGCATCAGCTACAACGTTGGCTTTCCCGGGGTGATACTGAATTTCCAAGTCGTAATCCTTGACCAGCTCCAACCATCTTCTTTGCCTTAGGTTTAAATCCGGTTGGGTGAATATATACTTCAAACTCTTGTGGTCGGTGTAAACCTCACACTTATTTCCAATTAGGTAGTGTCTCCAAATCTTAAGGGCATGCACTACGGCTGCTAGTTCCAAATCGTGGGTCGGATAGTTCTGCTCATGAGTCCTGAGTTGGCGGGAGGCATATGCAACGACTTTCCCGTCTTGCATCAGTACGCACCCTAAACCTTGTCGGACGCGTCACAATAAATGACAAAGTCCCGATGAATGTCCGGTAGGGTCAGCACTGGGGCGGTTGTCAGTCTTCGCTTCAATTCTTGAAAACTCTTTTCACAGGATTCTGTCCAAGCGAACTTTTTCTCCTTCTTGAGAAGTTCCGTCATGGGTCGGGCTATCTTAGAGAATCCCTCGATAAATCTCCGATAGTACCCGGCTAAACCAAGGAAGCTCCTGATTTCACTAACGTTAGTTGGTTGCTGCCAATTGGAAACGGCTTCGACCTTCTCTGGGTCCACTGCTACGCCTTCCGCAGTCAGAATGTGACCAAGAAAAGCTACTTTCTCCAGCCAGAAGTCGCACTTGCTGAACTTGGCATATAACCTATGTACCCTCAGCTTTTCCAACACTACCCGCAGATGTTGCTCGTGTTCCTGAATACTCCTAGAGTAGATAAGTATGTCGTCGATAAAGACCACGACAAACTTATCCAGCTCGTCCATAAACACCTTGTTCATGAGGTTCATAAAGTAAGCAGGTGCATTGGTTAGTCCGAAGGACATTACGGTGAACTCAAACTGCCCGTAGCGGGTGACAAAAGCTGTTTTAGGGATGTCGCTTTCTCTAATTTTGAGCTGGAAGTATCCTGACCTTAGATCGATCTTGGAAAAGTACTTGGCTCCCTTTAGCTGATCGAACAGGTCATCAATCCTGGGAAGAGGGTACTTGTTCTTAATGGTAACTTCATTCAGTGCCCGATAATCCACACACATCCTCATACTCCCATCTTTCTTTTTGACAAACAGGACTGGGGCTCCCCAAGGCGACGAGCTTGGTCTGATGAAGCCAATCCTCTGCAATTCCTCCAGTTGCTTCTTTAATTCTGTCAATTCCGAGGCTGCCATCCTATAGGGTCTCTTGGCTATCGGAGATGTTCCGGGGATAAGGTCTATGACGAACTCTATATCCCTATCTGGCGGCATACCGGGAAGCTCTTCGGGGAACACATCTGGGTATTCGTTTACTACCGGGACTCCTTCTAAGGGCTTGGCTTCCATGCTAAATACCATTGGATCAAACTTACTATCTCGGGTTCGGCAGATCACTTGTACTCCTTCGTGGTTTGTTAGGTGTACCACTTTGTCGGTGCAGCCTATGAGACCATTGTGTCGGCTTAACCAATCCATCCCAAGGATTACGTCTATTCCCCCAGGCCTAAGTACTACCAAATCTGCTAGGAAGTCTACCCCACTTAAATTGATTCTTACCCGGGAACAACCTAATTGACAATTTATGTCGCCTCCAGGCGTCCGGGTTAATAGGGGTGTTTTTAGTAGTACTGTAGGTATTTTGTGTTTCTCCACATAGCTTGAGGATATAAACGAGTGCGATGCTCCAGAATCAAATAATACTGTCGCCAGAGCTGAGTTGACTAAGTACTCACCGAGCACTACGCCCTGAGCTTCTTGAGCCTCCTGCGCGTCGATGTGATTGACGCGGGCTCGTCCAAAAGATTGCTGTTTCACCTGCTGGCTGTTGTCGTTGTTGCGGACAGGCACTCGGTTGGCACCGGTCAGGGCTGGTCTGGGCCCATTCACTGTGTTGGAGAAGGTCGACGTTGCCGGCTTATTCTTGGCGTAGGGGCAATTGGCGATGAAATGCCCTGTCTCTCGGCAGTTGAAACAAGCTCTAACATTGTTGTTGTCGGGGGTGGCCTGACTTGCATTGCTTTGCGGGGCCCTCGAGGTATTCTGGCTTCTAGGCGGGGCCTGTGATCCTGTCACCTGGGACTGGGTTCTATACTGCATTGGGGCCTGAGTTCCTGGTGCAGTATAGCTGGAATTTCTCGGCTTCTGGAAACGGTCTTGTTGGCGAGCCCTACTTTCCAAGAACTTGCGTTTGTTGTCCTTTCTTTCTTCGGCCTTGGCCCTTTCCGTGAGGATGGCCTTGTTCATTAGGGTGTTGAAGTCCGGATAGATCTGGGGAGTAAGCAAGGTCCGGAGCTCTGGGCTTAACCCTTTCTTGAACATGTCTTGCTTTTTATCGTCGTCATTCACCTCTTCCGGCGCATATCGGGCCAATTCTATGAACCGGTGGGTGTATTCTTCCACCGTCATATTCCCTTGTTGTAGTGCGCGGAATTCATCCGCCTTGCGCTTCATAGTGGCTGAAGGGATGTGGTAGCGGCGGAACTCTCTTACAAATTCTCCCCAGGTGATGGTGGAGGCATCTTCGGCTGCAGCACAATAGTTTTCCCACCAGGATAATGCCGTTCCGGTGAGCTGGTGGGCTGCCAGAAGGACTTTATCCCGGTCCTGGCATTCGAATGGTTCGAGCTTCCTCTGAATTACTCGCAACCAGTCGTCAGCATCCAACGGGTTGCAAGATCCGGCGAAGGTTGGTGGCTTGGTCCTTAGAAAGGCTGTCAGCTTGTCGTTCATGTTCTGCCCTCGTGGCTGCCGGTTAATGAGGGCATTCGCCAGGGTTTCCAGTATGAGAGTTTGGTTGTGGATGATCTGCGCCAGGTCTCCGAGGGGTGGAGGTGGCGGTAGTTGTTCCCCTTCTTGACTTCCCCTTCGGTTCTGGCTTACTTCTTGCTCTTCTTGGGGAAGATCTTGTTCAACGGGTTGTGCTCCGACACTAGCGGCTACGGGGTTCCGGCCACGGGAGGCCCTCGCGATGTTCCGGGGAGTCACCTGTTGATTGGGTAAATTAGGGTTACGGTTACGTGATGTTTAAGTTGCTTAATTCGTATATATATATATAGGGCAGAATCTACCTTCTGCCGATATCTATATAATTAAGCAGTACACAACTCATCAGCACACGACATCACAAGCAACAAGCACCAACTATTTTATTAAGCAGGGAGGGTACAACTTTAGGGGTACGACTAAGTCTCGTGCTACTCGGCCAGGGTCTTGCAAAAGGGCACGTCTTAAACAGAAAGGCGGGGCATCACTGGGACGGCGTCGACCATTCTACTTGCGTGGTGCGTCTTTTCCAGGGCGGATAGGGTGAGAGGTTCTCGTTCGCCGTCTTCTGGGTTCCCATCGGTCAGGGGTTGTATCGCAGCATCCCCTTCGTCGGCGGCAGCAGAGCTTTCCGGGTTCTCGGGTGGGGCTCGTGCGCTCCCGAAGAGTGATCCCCACCCTATGACGGGCGTCCCGAGTAAGACGTGGTCTTCCCCTATCGCCGGGACTGGTGTTCCACTTTGGGTCCAATCTTGCATACGCCGGTCTCGGGCCTGTCTAAGGCTTTCTTGGGCGACAGCTTCGCTACTGACCGCGGCTGCGGCTCTCGCCTCGGCATGGGCGGCTCGGATCTGTTGTATCCTTACCGCGAGCTCTGCTTGCTCGGCTCGGTGAGTCTGCTCCCTCAGAAGGTTGGCTTGCTCGTCAAAGAGTTGGTCCAGGGCGGCTAGGTAAGTCGCTACTTGGTACAGGGGGCCTTCTTCGTGGCGACGTCGCTCCAGGTTCCTCATGCGTGCTTCCCAGACTGGGGTTCTGATGGCCGGCGGGAAGAACTTCGCTGGTGTAGGGGCGAGGTGTTCTTCAAAAATCCGGCACAAGTAACGGAGTGCTTTTCTGATGGCCAAGGGTAGGTGTCTTGGTGCCTAAACCCTGTGGCGGTCGCCCGCCAGGGCTGGATGTCGGGGTAGCGGTTGCTCCTGGCGATGACCAGGATCACCCTGCAGCGGAGGGTACCATGGTGCTCGTACTCTCGGCTGTAGTACCTTGGGCGCTCCGTAACGCCAAGGTCTTCGAGGGTGTTGATCAAGAGGCTGGGGAATCCAGGTGCAGCTTGGCAATCGCCCTGGGTCCATCCTTCCTCAGCCATCTGAAACAGAGGTAGGGTAAACAACATGGTACAGGTGCAAAAGCGAGTAGATGATATTTATTATTACAACAAGGGTGGTACAGTTTTCATGGATACGTGGTAGGGTTTTGCTAGGGGTGCTAATCCTATCATGGGGATTCCTCCTCGGTCCTGATAGAGCGCTTCTTTATCGGAAGGAACCGATCCATCTCGTTTTCGGTCTGGGTACCCTTGTCCCAATGGGTCTCCATGGGTTCTTCTTCTTCTTCTTCGATCCATCCACCTATCCCGTTGCGGTTCTCGTATTCTTGCATCTGGGCTTGGAGGGCGGCTAAGGAATACTCGGCGTTTGCGGCTCTTGTCCGTTGTTCCTCCAGCTCCTGGGTTAATTTTTCAACCCCATGGATTAGCTTCTTCAGTTGCGCCGACTGTTCGCGGCAAAGTGCATCCAAGCCAGTAAGGTAGATGGATAGGTGGGAGACCGCATCTTCTAAATCTTCTTCTTCTCGTCCAAGTCCCCTCATCCGGGCAATCCAAGTGCGTCCACTTCTTTCAGCGGGTGGGAAAAATCCCATAGGGGTCCGCTGGAGGTGGTGCCTATAGAGCACGCGCAGTCGGCGTAGGGCTTTACGGGCGGCCTTTCGGTAGGTGTCAGGGAATCGGAAGCCCTTTGTGGAGATGAACCAAGGGTCCACCTCAGGGTAGCGGGTGCTTCTCTCTACAAAAACCATCATGTCGCACCGAAGGGTGCCTCCGGCGATGTACTCACGGTAGGCATACTCCGGTGATTCCATGACCCCGACGCGTTCCAGGCTGAGCAATAGTAACTTGGGGAGGCCGGGCTCTGCGTGGCAGATTCCGCTAACCCATCCATTGCCAGCCATCTGGAACAAGGCAAGACCAGTGGTGAGTGCTTATGCATAAAAAAATATCTAAACCAGGATAAGTTCTAGGGTCTGAAAAGGGGTCTCGCTCCTAGGGTTACGTCCTACGGCCAGCCTACGGCTCTGATACCACCTGAAGCGTCCCCCCCATCAGGGAAGACTTAAAAGTGTCACTTTATCAGTCCCAGGAGGCTGATAACACTTTTATTACATCAGATGGTACATCACCGTACAACTCTACGCGGTAATGGGCAGTGAAGCGCCACTATCGCGAGGATTACAACCAGAACCCACACAACTACACTAGCTACGAACAAAGGATCATCAGAGTCTTGCGCCATGCGGAATCCAACGGTGGCCTCAACCATAGGCAAGACTGGGTGCAGGACGAAACCCTACTCGTTGTCTTCGGGGACGTAGTCTGGGTCTTCCACTGTAAAAATAGGAATGGAGTGAGTACAAACGTACTCAGCAAGTCCAATCACACCCACGGAGGGGGGTAATACAGGAATTAATGCAAAGGGCAATCCAAGGATACGGTTAGGGTTTATTTGCGGAAAACTCAGTTATATGCAAGGGTTCATTTTGAAAACACTTTTCAAAACAAGTTTTTCCAATACCAAGAAGCACACGATGTTGATCCACACAGATCCCAGTTTTAAACTGCTACCGGACTCCCCGTCCGCCGTAGCACACGGCACAACTGCCGGACACTTTTCCAAACAACTCACACTAGCCCATCCATTCCCAAGATAAACACTAGTTATGTGACCACACCGTAACTTGCCCAGTACCGTGGGCACGGCTATTCGAATAGATTTTTAACTCTGCAGAGGTGTGCAACTTTACCCACAGGTGGGGTACCACAGCACGAACACCTTAGTGCCGGTGCAGATCCCATCAAAGCCATTACCCACCTTAGCTAGACCTGATTAGCCACCACGGGATCTATCAAGGGGTCATTCGACCTAACACTGAGGTTTAACCGGGGCATAAGTCACACAGAGCTTATCCCGTCTCCTTGATCACCCGTTGCTCCCAGCTCTCCTGATGGCTATCAGACTAACTAGTGGGGTTAGGCCAAGCCGTTGCCCATACAACGGTCAGTGGTTCGCACTACGAGAAGCTAGGTGAGATGTCACATCAACTCGGTCCTTAGGGGTGACAAGATGGATATCTCCCATCCACGCTCAACCACACAGGTACGAGCACACCAGCGGCAATTCACACAGAAATGCCATCCATCTCATCTAACTCGCTTTTCAAAACCACATTGTATCCCTTCCCACACACACGCATTTCCTTTATAAATCAGGCAGCCAAGGTATGGTTATTTCAAGCAAGGGTGGCTATCCTACCGGGTTTCCAGCACACAAAACAATGCAATTTTATAAAACAGGCCATTGGGTTGTGTTTATAAAACTAGGACAAAATATGCATCAAAGGGCGGAATTGAACTTGCCATCGTCAAACCCTTGCGGGAAGTCCTGATCGACGTACTGTCCTTCGGGTTCGGGGTCGCAGTACTGGTCCTCAGTTGCTTGGTCGCGGTCGGGAACCTCGTCGTTCACTCCGTGTCCTATGACGCAAACAAACAGACACCCAATCAAGCGAAAGAATTAAAAGCTTTTACCGATAGGCTTGAATCGGAAATAATTTAGTTACGGAGTTAGGGTGGTATCTCTAGGTGGTATCTTAATGGCATGGCTAAAACTATACTAGAAAGGGTGTGGTAAAGTTTCGGGTCAATCGGAGGTCGTTTCGCACATAAAATGACGCGCTAACGGTGGTTTCCGGGCTCAAACGGGGGTTCGAGGGCTGTTCGTAAATATCGGAAAAGAGTAGGGATCTATCTGCGAATCTTAAAAATATTCTAGGCATGCTAAAAGGTTGTCAAGTATATCTAGATGTATGCATTGGAGGGTTTGAATTGGAATACAAGACAGACGAGGTTTCATTTGTAAAACGGGAACGGATAAGGGTACTCTTAGAGGAGGGGTTTCTTTGGAAAACAGAAAACAGCAGGGGGTTTTGGGCAAAATGGTTTCTTCCTCCTCTCCTCCCCCGTGACAGAAACAGAGGATGGATAGGGGGCGCCGGCGGTGGCCTGACCCGGCCGGGCCGGGCACGGCGGCGGCCCGGGAGTGAGGGAAAAGCGGGAGGGGGGCGCGGGGAACCCATCCCCGGCCTTACCTCGGGCCGAGGTGGAGCGAGGGGATGCCCCCACGGTGGGCGGCGGGCGGCAGGGGAGGCTATGGTGGCGGCGGCTCTGTGGGCTTGGGGAGGAGCTGCAGGTGGCGGTGGAGGCCGTGGGGAGGCGGCTGCGCGGTGGTGGGGGGTTTTATAGGGAGAGGGCGGCGGAGAAGGGGGCCCCGGGGGAGGGTGGCGGCCGCGGCTGCACGGGGCGCCATTAATGGTGCCCCGGCGGCTTGTGTTCGTCGTCGAACGGCGAGGGCACCGAGGGCGGGGCGCTGTGCGGCCACAGCGGCCAGGAGGGGACGGCGTGCGCGCGGTCGGGCAGGGCGCCAGCGACGGGCGGCGCGGCACGCGCCCTTGCGCGCGCGGGCGGCGCGGCGAGGCGCGGGCCCGGGCGGGCGTGCGGCGACGGGTGGCGCGGTGAGGCGGTCAGCGCGGTACGCGGGCACGCGGAGCACGCGGGGTGGGCACGCGGCAGCACGGCCGGGCCAGCGCGGCGCTCGGCCTGGGCGGTGCGCGGGCGAGCGGCAGAGGAGACCGGGAAGGGAAGAGGGAGAGGGAAAAGAGAGAAGGGAAGAAAGGGAGAAAAAGGAAAAAGAAAAGAAAAAGGGAGAAAGAGAAAGAGAAAAGGGAGAAAAGAAATGGGAAGGGGGAAAAGAAAGGAGAGAGAAGGGGAGAGATGCGTCGGCGCCGGCCGCGGCGGCGACCGCGGCCACGCGCGTGCGGGGATTCGTGCGCGACACGAGAAGCGCCGGCGCTAATTGCGGTAGCGGTCGCGGGCCGGTCGGCCATGCGCGCGGTATTCGCGCGAGGAGAGGAAGAAAAAGAGGGGAGTCGCGTCTGCGTAAATCTCGGCGGACGGTCGCGCGTGGGTGGGCGATGCGGAACGGATCAGTACTTCGGTTCGGTTTAGGGTTTTGATGTTGAACCGTTTTTTACGAATCACTCTAGCGCACGATTTTATTAAGTGAATTTTCAGGGCGTCACACCATCGCCGCCCGAACGCCGGCGAGCACGAGCTCACCGTCGTCCCACTTCTGCAACTGCTCCGTTGCACCCACCTCGCCGTTAGCTCCACCGCATCCTCGCGCAGCTTCGACCA